>NW_026990451.1:0-214000 GCF_963921805.1 Phalacrocorax carbo | reverse complement strand
CAGCCACAGAGCGGCGCCGCTCACGCGGCCGGGAACGACGCCGCCCAAGACGGCCGTCCGAGATGCCAAAACGATCCACGCCGGAAGCTTGCGACGCCAAAAGAGAGGCGCCCGATGGGCGCCGAGCCCACGACTAGGGCCTCGCCGGGCACTACCAACGCTGCCGAGGCACCTGCCCGGCTCCTAAAGAACAAAGAGAACAACCGAGACCCGAGGAAGGTCGGAGACACCCAACACAAAACACACACGCTGCACAATAACGCACACAGCCTGGAACCGCCCTGCCCGCCACACGTTCCCGTCACGTTGAAGAGGAACCTGCTCCTTTTCCCTGCTCCCAAAGGGGACCGCTTCCCAGACAGCCCGCTCCGCCGCGCCATCCTTAAAACCCCTCCCTCCCCCAACCCCTTCCTCAGCACCGTTGCCTCAGCTTAGCTTTCAAGGGGCCCAGAGTCCCGGTCCACCCATCCTTCAGAAGAACAAGCGCACACGCAGCCCACTGCATCGGTCCTCCAAGTCCCAGCTGCCTTTTCATCATCTAAACAAAAACAACAAAAATACACACACCGCCCTGGCAGTCAGCATCCCGTCACTCAACAAGGACCTGCCCCGCAACGTCCCCCACCTCACGTGCACCCGGCTGATCCGTGCCCATTCCGGACGAGGACGAACGCCATCCCCTGCGGCCCCTAGAGATACCACAGGATACACAAAGTTGCCGTCGCTCTGCCAAAAAAGGAAGAACGAACCACACCAGCCCCGCGCCCCTCCCCTCTGCGACCCAGCTCACCTCAAACGCGCACCCAGGCCCAAAGGCAGCCGGCGCACAACCTGCAGAACCAGAGACAAACGCTTCCATTGAGCGGCCGTACGACAGACACCTTGCTCTCAAACAACAGCCTGGCCTTCAACCCCCTCACCTCTCGGACCTCTCGTCGGCATGCGGCGTCTCCCCTCCGAAGCCTGCGGGCGGCACCTGCAAGAACCCAAGCAAAAAAGGACCCGCTCAGGTGCTGCGGGACTCTCAGGACACCCGCACCAACCCCCCCCATCTCAGACACGCACCTTTCCCTCGACAGCTCACCTGCCTGGCCTCCATCAGATACGGTCGCCACCTTGAGGCTCGCCCACCACCTGCAAGAGCCAAACGCATGTTGCTCACAACCACCTGCAACGCGGCACCTCAGGACGAATCGCTACGCTTCAGCCCACCCGTCACCGCTCACCCTGTGCGATTCCCCTCCTGTGCCCAGATCCCGCTCGGCTCCTCGCATGCGCCCAAAGAAAAATTACCACAATGGGCTCGTAGAGCCAACAGCCACATCTTCCCTCTAGCTACACCACACACCAACTCACCTGCTGACAGCGCCGCCCTCCATCACCCTGCACGACTCCTCCCTCGGCACCTGCCAAACCGATGTCAAACAAGTCACCTGCATGCACGGCCACAGCTGAACCATGACACGGGTCTCGATCGCATGTAGGAACACCCCCTTGAGAGCCCAACTAGGGCGGCTCCTAAACATAAGCACAATACATCAAACATTAGGCCCAGCACACAGACAAACCACAACACCCTTGACATGCTACCTGCTCAGCTAAGACTCCAGCTCCCTCTCCCAGACACCTACGGTTCTTCCCTGGGGGCCCAGCCCACAAAACCCAACAGGAATTACTTCCCTCACCCACCGACAACAGCCACTTGATCCAAGACGGCTGCAAAACTCCTCCCCGCTCAAAGCCTGGGCGCATCCCTAGATGCCAGCACCACCCACCTTGCCCTGACTCTCCATCCCCGGGCAGGGCGGCTCCAAGACACACACAGAACAACGCTACGCAGAACGCTACAGGCAACGCACCCCGAAGGATGAGAGGCAGCTCTCGGAGAGAACGGCGACACCCAGACGGAAACCCCCGTCCGGCAAGACCGCCTGCGGGACCCCGACGGTGACGTCGGCAGGCCCTACGGCAACACCAGAGAACGCCGACAGCTTCGCGGCCCGTGACAAGAGCTTCCTCTCACAACCGAGACGACAGACGCGCAACCAGCCCAGCTTCAAGACCTAACCGCCTACGGATGCAAGGAAGAAACGCCAGTCCCCAAAAAACTCACAGCCACAGAGCGGCACCGCTCACGCAGCTGGGAACGACGACGCCCAAGACGACCGTCCGAGACGCCAAAACGATCCACGCCTGAAGCTTGCGACGCCAAAAGAGAAGCGCCCGATGGGCGCCGAGCCCACGACTAGGGCCTCGCCGGGCACTACCAACGCTGCCGAGGCACCTGCCCGGCTCCTAAAGAACAAACAGAGCAACCGAGACCCGAGGAAGGTCGGAGACACCCAACACAAAACAGACACGCTGCACAATAACGCACACAGCCTGGAACCGCCCTGCCCGCCACACGTTCCCGTCACGTTGAAGAGGAACCTGCTCCTTTTCCCCGCTCCCAAAGGGGACCGCTTCCCAGACAGCCCGCTCCGCTGCACCATCTTTAAAACCCCTCCCTCCCGCAACCCCTTCCTCAGCACCGTTGCCTCAACTTAGCTTTCAAGGGGCCGAGAGTCTCAGTCCACCCATCCTTCAGAAGAATACGGCTCACCCACCACCTGCAAGAGCCAAACGCATGTTGCTCACAACCACCTGCAACGCGACCCCTCGGGACAAATCGCTACGCTTCAGCCCACCCAACACCGCTCACCGTAGCCTTCGCTGAGGTCTCATCACCACACTGTGTCTCTCCCACAAAGCCTACATGGAGCATGTGCAAGAACTTAAGGAAGAAGATACATGCTACGATATTACCCACAACAGCAACCTACCCATGCCGAATACCGTTCTCACACATCTTTTCTTTGACAGCTTGCCTGCCCAGCCTCTGTCAGTTCCAGCTGCCACTTTGAGGCTCACCCATCACCTGTAACACACAAGTAACACAGGTCACTTTTACCTTCGCTATCAGCACAACACCTCAGAAAGAACCGCTACTTCAGCACACCAATCACCTCTCACCTTGATCCACTCCCCTCCCGTGTCCAGCTCACACTTGGCTCATTCCTTACTGCCTTCTAACCCCCCAAAACACACTGCAGAGTCATTCAGCCATCAGTCACATCTTCCTTCTATATACCACACACCGTCCTACCTTCTTACAGCATTTCCGCGGCTTTCCTCTGTCACCCTGAACAACTCCTCCGCCGCCTCTGGAAAAAAAGGACATGGTGGAAGTCACCTGGATGCACAGCAATAGCTTAAACGATCCATAGGTCTTGCTCCCATGTAGGAATACCATGTAGAGCCCAACTACCACCTGCCATTAAAGGACATACGTTAACTCAAGCATTACACCCTATACACGTACAAACCTGAAGACCGTTAGGATGTACTCTCAGCTAGCACTCTAGCTGCCAGCTACAGTCATCCCCTTAACATCTACAAAATACTACTAAAGTTACTGACCATTCCCATTGCTTTTGGCTCTCGGCTCTGCACAAGGCTACGCAGGGTTTTACAGAAGTCTATGGATATTAACTATCCACTTGTATTGCTCTTCTTTTCTTAAAGAAACAGCATATATAAATTCCCATACATAAATGCATACAGAACACTCACCCTAACCCCTACCGCATCTTATCAATACCCTTAACAGTTAATGTCAACACCTTCTAGATTACACAAGAGCGTTAATGAAAATAATTTTAAGATTCAATAAAGTTGAGAATTCCAATAATAAAAAGAAACATACTCAAAACTAAAAAGAAAAAAATAACAGAACAACATACTATCAAGCCATCTTACCACACCTGAACCTCCAATGCAGTATTAGATAAGGAAAAACATATAAGTTTAGACACAAATGATCTTTCAAATTTAAATGCCACCAACCCTTATTGAGTTCTAAAAGCCTTACCTCTCACAAGCATCTGCATGTCTTTAAATATCAAAACATACCTATCCAAAAATATTTAAACAGCTCAAAACTTACAATTAAGTGCAGGAACACCAAAGCACCCACACTGGAGAAACCCAGGAGGAAAGTGAGCTCCCTCACCAGAGGCTGTGGCTCATATACCCCGGGCCCTGCCCACCACCCTTCCCACAATCACCTGGGAAAGGGGAGGGGTGAACCACCACAGGGTATAAAGGCAGCTGAAGGAACAGCAGGGAGTTTTCTCGAGTGCTTTATGTTAACAGCATGGAAGAAGACAAAAAGAGTGGTTCTTACTGTAATTGTACTACTATTTGTTTTTCTTCACCTACGTGTATTGCATCAGCAATGTGGCCAGGTAAGAAATTAAACTTCATTTTCCTGGGATGTATACAGGGAAAAACCATGTCTGTCTTAATAATTTATATAGAAGAGCAGCTCCTGGATTATAATAGCACTATTATGACCATTAGTTGTATGTTTTACTTTTCTGTAAAACAGAAGAGTTATACAATTATGGTTCATTTCTAGCAAAACCACACATACTATCTATATACTAGCAGAGCTATAGTCTAGATATGACTGAATGGCAAAGTGAATTAAATCTCTGGCTCAAATGAGATTATTTTCTATAAATCACTGATAATTCAGAGTAATTTTGACACTCTGATTTCCTTAAGACACTGATAGCAGTCTCAAAGGACAAAAATTACAAAAGGGAAATACAGGAATGGTATCAAAAGTTATATGAAGTGTCCTAATGAGCATATAAGCAGCTAAATAAAGAATAAATGGGGAAGTGCAATAAAAACTCATTGAGACGTGTGTTGCTAAAAATAGATCCAGGCTATTGATTCTCCAAGAACCTCGAGAGAAGGTCAGAGCCACCCGTAGACGTTTTTGGGGTACCAGATACCAAAGAGAAACATACTATAAGACAGAAAACAAATTAATTACTGTGGAGTACAAAGATGGCTTTAGGAAAGGTCCTGGCAGAACAAGAGGCGTTGTCACAGGGATAGGAATAGTTTCTAATGGACCAGAGAAACTAAAGCAGTGGTGAGAATGCAGGAAGCTCAAAAGGGAATTGACCAAACTAACAGATATTCTCGGGGGAGCCGGAACAGGGGGGCGGCAAAGAATTAAGAAAAAAGTGATCGGGGTAACAGATACCGACTCAGGAATAGAGCTGGAGGGTAAAGAGGGGTGAAAAGTGCCCTTCTGAGCTAGAACAGGGTCCTGGGCTATCTCTATGAGGGGATGTCTCGTGGGAACTCAGCAAACGGAGCAGAGGAGTCCCGAGGGAGCCCAAGACACCAAAGCAGCCTTGGAGCTGGAGCCTGAGGAGAGTCTAGGAAAGGACTGTGACTAGGATAGAAGATGTCCTGAGGAAGGCAGAGAGACAGAAAAGTATTTGGGGATGTGACAATTACATCCAGAGGGCATCTGAGCTCAGTAAACGCAACGTGAGAAAGCCAGGGAACAAATGGAGGCACAAACAGAAGGAAGAAAGGACAGAATGACTGCTGTGCGCAGCATATACAGACTCGGGAAATCTTCAGATGGTGAGAGAGGGGCGCGAGTGCCGCGGCAAAGCTAAAAGCGCGCAGAATGCGACCTCAAAGGGACCGATAGGTGTGGCGGCACCCTGAGGGGTCGTGGATGAGGCGCAGAGACAAAAGAATGCTCTGGGAAATGAGGATACGGTCTGGAGGGGTGTGACCAAATTACAGATCTCCTCAGGAGCCGGGGACCGGCTGGAGGTACCGTAGTCAGCAGACGGTATGCTAAGAGTGCTCCGAGGCACAAGCAAACCCAACGACTGGGTTCAGAGATAACAAGGGAAGACCAAAGTCCGCTACTGAGCTAAAACAGGGTTGTGGGACGCAAAGGGGCTCTCTGGACGCACGGCGACTGGGAGCGGAGGGGTCACGAAAGGCTTGCGGGGTAAGAGATTGAAAAGGAGAGTAAATGCTACCAAAATGCTGTGGAGCACAGGGAAGGTCTCGGGAGGCATCCTAGATGGCATAGAAAAGAAAAAGATTGCTCTTTTTTGGGAACAGATGTCTTGGAGAGGTGCGATTGCGACAACAATGTGCTGCTGGGGAACGTCTAAGACGGTGAGGTAAAAGGCCTATGAGGTAAAAGAAGACATTTTAAAAGCTGCGACACTATCAAAAGACAAGAAATTATTCAAGTGTTAATACAGCCAATGGATAACATTAGGCAGAGGAGTTAAAAACTGATAGTAAAGAAATAGGGAAAAACATAAAACACCAAAGGCCAAGTGACTTGGAGATGTAGGGGAAAAAAAAAATCAAGTGCGGGATGTTAGAAAAACAAAGAGAAAAATGAAAAGACGGACAGGAAACTGAAACGGGAGCAGAAAGAAAGTTAAAATGCAGCGGTACTAATGAAAGACAAGAAATAATTCTGAGAAACAGCAAAGGGAATAAAAGTAGACAGAACATTTAGGAAGCAAGAGATTAGGAAAAGGAAGGGCAAAAATAGATAGGGACAGACATCTAAAAGAGACAGCAAATTTTAAAAGCTGTGACACTAAGGGAAGAGAAGAAATAATTTTAAAAAGACAGCAAAGGGAGAAAAATTGGCACAGAAAAGGTTTAAAAAGCAAGGGGGATTATGGAAATAAAGATAAAATTTAAAACATAGGGACAGCAAACGGATGAAGCAAACTGGTGAAGTGATGGTGTTAAGGGAAGACATATACTTGAAAGAAAACAGAGCAAAATAAGCACAGGAAACTGGCTAAAGAAGGAATCTAAAAAGTGACAGGGATTAGGGAAACCTAGAGCAAACTATTAATAATAGGGATGGAAAATAGAAAAATATTATAAAAGCAAAGGTACTGCTACTAAGGACAAGAAATAACTAAAACATAAAGACACCAGATAAAATTGTACAAAATTTTAGAGGAAAATACGATTCAAGAAATGAGGGAAAAAAATTAATAGCAGCAACGGTCAAGTAAAATGGAAATGTAGAAAGTAAGTGGAAAAAGCAAGGTCATTAGTGAAATAGAAGAAATAACTTTTTTTAAACTTCCAAAGGAATGAGAGTTAACTTATAAATAACATTTAAAAAGGAAGGACTTATAGGAAAATACAAGAAAAAATTAAAATTAAAACAGAGACGGTAACCTAGAAGGGAGGTAGAAAGGAAATGGAAAAAGCCAGGGCGCTAAAGAGAGATGAGAAATAATTTTGCAAAGACAGCAAAGAGAACTGAGGTTGCTGTAGAAAGAAAGCCTAGGCAGCAGTGCGTATTAGGAAATAAAGACAATCTTATGCAATAAGGACAGTGACCCGAAACAGACGTGCAAAGGAAATGTAAAAAGCGAGAGCGCTATGAAAAACAATTGAGAAGTAACACCGGCGAACGAGACAAAAGTAGGAAAGTTTAAAAGCCGAGGGATTAAGAGACAATAACAACTAAAAAATAGTAATAGAAATAAAAGACAGACATAAAATTTTAAAAGCGATGGTGCTAAGGAAAGAGCTGAAAATGAACAAATGACCACAGTAAAGGTGATAATAGTACACAAAAAGAACAAAAAGAACAAAAAGGGTGGTTAGGGTGCCACTGGAAAAAAATTAAAAGGGATTGAATAAGGAGTTCAGCTATCTCAAAGGGGGAAAAGCATTCTTCCTTGGGAATTTGCAGGGCTCGGGGAGGCGGCTTTAAGGGAGACTTGGAGGGGAAGGGATATAGCCAGGCTCGCTAAAGAAGAGCCTAGGGGCGGCGTGCCGAGCTCGAGGGTGAAATCAATATCCCACCTTGAGCAGGTCTACCCCGATGCACGCAGCATAGATGCCGTAAGGCGGGAGATAGAAGCTGTTGTGCAGCGGGATAGCTTTGGTTTTCTTGCCGTCGCAGACATCGCAGAATCATAGAACGTTCTGGGTCAGAAGGGACCCACGAGGATTAGAGTCCAACTCCTTTCCCTGCACAGGACAACCCCAAATTCACCCCATGCCTCTGATGGTGTTGCCCTAGTGCTACTTGATTATTGTCAGGCTTGGCGCTGTGCCTGCTTCCCTGGGGAGCCTGTTCCGTGGCCCTCTGAGTGAAAAACCTTTTCCTGATACCCACCCTAAACCTCCCCTGGACCATCCTCCTGCCGTTCCCTCAGGTCCTATTGTTGGTCACCGGAGAAAAATGATCGGCACCTGCGCCTCCTCCACCCCTTGTGAGGAAGCTGCAGAGGGAGATGAGGTCTCCCTGTCTCTAGGCTTAATAAACCAAGTGACTTTAGCTGCTCCTAGTAGGGTTTCTCACCAGATGCGGTGGGATGCCTCGTACGATTCGAGTGCTGCGATGGATGGCTCTAATCTCTTACGAAGGGTTAGGCAAGGAAGGAGATGTGGTGGGGTGGCTCTGTATGTTACGTACTGTTTTGGCTGTAGAGAGCTCAATGATTGGGAGGATGAGGTTGACGGCTTATGGGTAAGGATGAGGGGAAAGGCCAACGAGGCAGGTATCCAGCTGGGGGTCTGCTGTAGACCACCTGACTGCAATGAAGAAGTAGCTGAAGAACTCTACAGGCAGCTGGCAGAACTCTCCCAGTTGCTACCCCTTATTCTCATGGGGCACTTGAACTTACCAGATGTCTGCTGGAAAGAAAACGCAGCAGAGGAAACTGTCTAGGAGGTTCGTGGAGCACGTGGAAGGTAACTTCCTGATGCAGCTGGTAAATGAGCCTACTGGGGAGGTGCCTCGACTGACCTGCTCTTTAGAAACAGAAGGACTGGTGGGAGATGGGGGGGTTGGAAGCCATTTTGCGCCTAGCGACTGCACCCTGATGGAATTCCTGATGCCTGGCAAAATAAGGAAGGGGGGCTGGCAAAATCTATACCGTGGACTTGTGGAGGGCAGGCTTTGGACTCTTCGGGACACTGGTTGAAAGGGTTGCTTGGGAAGAAGTCCTGAAGGGCTAAGGGGTCCTGGAAGGCTGGACGTTGAAGAAGGAAATCTGGAAGGTGCAGAACCAGGTTGTCCCCGTGTGCAGTAAGACAAACGGGCAGGAAGATGACAGGCCTGGCTGAACAGAGAGCTTTTGCGGTGGCTCGGGGGCGGGGGGGAAAGGAGAGTTTACTGCTTTTGAAGAATGGGTAGGCAAGTCAAGAACAGAACACAGAGCTTGTTATGCCAATCGGAGAGCAAACCAGGAAGGCAAAAGCCCAGCTAGAACTCAACTGGCCACTGTTATTAGAGATGACAAAACATGCTTTTACATATATGCTAACAGAAAGAGAGCCAAAGAGAATCTCCAGCCTCTACTGGGGGCCGGGGTGGGGAATGCTGCCACTGAGGACTAGACTGAGGTACTTGATGCCTTCTTGGCCTCAGTCTCTAGTAGACTGGCTGTTTATCACCAGGGTAGTAATGGTTCACCTTCAGTGTGCTCACCAGGGGCATATACAGGATGAGCAGGGGATCAGGCCCAGACACTGCAGGTTCTGCCTGACCAACCCAGTCTCCTTCTATGACCAGATGACCCACCCAGTGGATGAGGGAAGGGCCGTGGATGTTATCTACCTGTACTTCAGTAAAGCCTTTGACACTGTCTCCCACAGCATTATCCTGGAGAAGCTGGTGGTTCCTAGCTTGGACAGGTGTACTCCTTGAGTACAAAACCAGCTGGATGGCTGAGCCCAAAGAGTAGTGGTGACAGAGGTTAAACCAAATTTGTGGCTGGTCATGAGCGCTGTTCCCCAGGGGTCACCTTTAGGACTAGCCTTGTTCCATGTCTTTATCAATGACCTGAATGAGGGGACAGTGTGCCTTCAGTAAGTTTGCAGATGATACCAAGTTGGGCGGGAGTGTTCATCTGCTTGAGGGTAGGAAGGCTCTGCAGAGGGATCTGGACAGGCTGGACCCATGGCCTGACGTCAACTCTATGAGAATTAACAAGGCTGAGTGCCGGGTCCTGTGCTCGGGTCACAACGACGCCATGCAATGCTACAGGCTTGGGGAATAGCGGCTGGAAAACTGTGCGGCAGAGAAGGACCCGGGGGTGCTGGTTGACAGCCGGCTGAACGTGAGGCGGTGGTCTGCCTGGGTTGGCAGGGAGGCCGATGGGGTCCTGCCTTGTATCAGAAATAGCGTGGCCAGCAGGAGTAGGGAAGTGATCCTACCCCCGACTTGGCACTGGTGAGGCCGTACCTTGAGTATCGTGTTCCCTTTCAGGCCCTTCAGTACAAAAAGGACATTGAGTAGTTGGAGTATGTCCAGAGAAGGGCAACAAAGCTTGGGGAAGGGTCTGGAAAACAAGCCTTATGAAGAGCGGCTGAGGGAACTGGGGTGGTTTAAGTCTGCAGAAGAGAAGGCTCAAAGGAGGTTGTAGTGAACTGGGTGTAGGTTCCTTTTCCCAATGAGCTGGCGATTGGACAAGAGGAAATGGTGTCGAGTTCCATCAGGGATTGATCAGATAGGGTATTAGGAAAAATTTCTTTACCTGAAGAGTCACCAGGTATTGGAACAGGCTGTCCAGAGAGGTGGGGCAGTTGCCCTCCCTGGAGGTGTTCAAAAGATGCGTATACGTGGCACTTTAGGATGTGCTGTAGGAGGCACGGTAGTGTTGGGTTGATGATTGGACTCGATACCACAGGCCTTTTCCAACCTTATTAACTCTATTAAAAAAAAGTCACCTTGATAAAATATTTTAAAAGCAATGGGGTGCATGACCAACAAATGACCCTTAAAATTAGGGATTGGCAGCTTCGTAAAACTAAACCTAGAAAGAGAATTTTAAAAGCAATGGAGTAAGGGTCAGACAGGAAAAAGTAAGAAATAGGGTCCGCAAACTAAATCAAAATTGAAAAAGTGATTTAGTTGAGGACAGGCAGGAAGAAACAAACATGGATGCGGAACTGAACGTAGACAGACAGCGCAAATGTAAAAATCAACGGGGTTCTGGCCATGTGGGTAGAAGTTAAATATCAAGAGAGGGAGATGGATAGATGGCCACAGAGAAAGGATGTAGGAAGAGCAAGCCAGGGCAGAGCAGAGGGAGTCACTGAAATGGAGATAGGTCGCTGGGTAGAGGCAGACTAAGAAATGCAATTTTTACAAGTAATAGGGAAGAAAGAAATAATAGCAGGTGTGGAGCCAGAAAAGGAGAGGTATAGAAAGGACACATAGAAGGTGATGGGGTGCAGGGCAGTGTTGGCAGAGGACCAAAAAGCTTTGGTGAGCTGTGCAGCCTGAGAAGGAGACAGAGGCAGGGACAGGCAAGGAGGCAGACAGAGACTGGGAAAAGCATAGCAGGGATAGGCCCAGGTGCATGGGAGGAGCTGTGCGACTCACTGCAGCTCCTGTTGTGGGCAGGACACCTTCACAGCCCTGAGGTTTCTCTCTCTCCCCTCTGCCCCTTCCCCCTCCACAGTGCTGGCTGTCCAAACCATGCCCCTCCCGGAGCAGGAGGCGGGTGCCCCGACACTCCTCTCCGACCATGTTTCCTGGACACACGGGGGCCAACGCACATAGCCAACAGAGCTGCTGATATCCTGTTACCTTGTGCTGGTGGCGTGCTCTGGCTGGGACGGATCCTTCCTTGCTCAACGACACGCTGTTCCTGGCTGGAGGCACCTGCCTGTGGAACACCCTTCCTGTCACTCCTCAGCCAGCTCCTGCAGGCAGGAGTGTCCAGGCAGCCCTCTCCCCAGCTAGAGCCCCTTGGCACAGCAGGGCCAGCCCTGTCCTTGGACTCACCGGCTGCATCCAACAGCACATCACCTTCTCCCTTGGACCCAGCTGCAGCCACTCACCCCGAAGCCCAGGGGCTGCAAACGCATCTGGGAATGCGCAGGAGGCAGCGAAGCCTCGTCCCTTCACGCGCGTCAGATATGGCTGCAGTGAGCTGGCTACCAGGGTCTGCACCCAAAAGCAGTGTGACAGAGGAAAAAGAATAAATAGGGAGGAAGGACAGAGGAAGGAGCTGGAACAAGGCACATGGGAACAAGAAACAACGAGGTGAAGCGTACAGGGCAGAACTGGCAAAAGAGCAACACCTTTTGGGGCACCAGAGAGGTAGGTGGACCAGAATCGGGGATTTGGGGGTGCATTAGTGCTGTGGCAGCAGCTCTCGCTCTGCGAGCACAGCCCTGCAGGAGCAAGTCACCAACTGGGAGGATGGGCCCTGACTTGGAGAGGAAAAGGAAAAGGGATAAGGGGCAGCTTTAGAAAGCGCTTTTATAACTTCAGTACGTATGAAGGGGGGTTGAGCTTCTGAAACCATTCTATAAATAGTGTTGTAAAAACCCTATATAGCAGAGATATTTACACTGAAGTATCTACTTAAATAGATATTAAGTTATCAAACATCTATGTATTCCCTAAATATACATATGTTTACACTATCCATTGTGACTATATCTATATACATCTATAGAACATTTATACATCTATTTAGACATACCGATCAACACTTTAAACAGATAGCTAAATAGAAGTTCTGATAAAACTTACATATATTATCACTAATTTTACACTTCTCTATTTAGACTGAGATATCTACTTATCTCTATACCTGTTTACGCTTATTTTATTATCTTTATTTAGATTACATAGGATATCTAACAGAAGGGTTGGACTAGATGATCCCTGAGAACCTTCCAACCTGTGACCCTGCGGTAGGCTTATTATAGAACACACACTAAATTCAGATAGCTTTATCCAGGCAGACGACTTCTTATATATTTTGAAAACCAATATTAACTTTAAAAGTTTTTTCTTTATTTATAAGTTCTTTGTACTATGCAGTAGGTAAAAGGTTTTTTTAAATTTTTTATATTCCAATTAGAAACGTGTACAGGCTCTTATAAAATAATTTTTTTGTGCATTTTAAAATCTATATATATTTTGTCTATACAAGTTTTTTAGAGGAAGGAATTCAAAACAGGAAAAAAAACCCTTTTCCTTTATTGCAATGTCACACACCCATACTTATAGTTTATAATATTTAATAATCCCCCCATTAGCAGGATTCCTACGCACAAAATTCACCCAACACATGATATTTCAAAAGCACAACAGTATTTATTGCTCTGTTAGAGCCTTGCAGAAGCAGTTACTAGCATATTGTTTTCCCCTCATCAGAGTCTGACCAACCCGACTATGCCCAAGACACCGCCGAGCAGGAGGGTGACCGTGAGCAAGGTCATCGCGGAGAAGGGAGGTAGGCGTGGCACCTTCAGGGTGTCCCCGGTGGTTCCCAGAGTGTGCTCTGTCTCCCCCCCCTCTCTGCTTTGAGACGCCCCTTTTTATACCCTCAGCAGATTCAAGGCAAAAGAACTGCCTAGACGTTGCCGCACGCGTGGCCGGCACATGCAACAAGGCCTGCCGGGTACGTGCTCTGCCAGCTAACGGCGGTTCTGGGGTTGCAACAACATATTGTGCAATGACAATCCTCCGCTTCCCCCTTCGAGGTTGCGTTCTCACAGCTGTGTTCAGCTTGTGATTCTTCCACTGTGGCCCTACACTGACCACCATCTAAAATCCCTCACGCACCATCCCCCCTCACCTGCTCCTCTGCTGCATCATTTCCCCCACACATAGTTGACATTAGTGTGCCCCAAGTAACAGGAAGCAAGTATGGGTGGGGACGTATTTACTGAGCATACCGAGATGCTTTCATCAAGATGTTGGAAAAAAAAAATCTAACTATATGTCACCATATTAAAAAAATTGGAGCAGATGAAAATACAAACTGTTGTCAGCCTAAGGCATAGTATATCAGTTCAGTCAAAGGAGGTTTCTAAGTAAATGGATCAGCTTGAAACACAACACATCCTTTACAGCTTAAGTGAGTAGAACACTTGAAAACACTATTAACAGCTATTGATACTAAAAATCTGATCAAAATGGTACCACACTAAACATTCTTGCTGGTGTTAGAAAAAACCTCATCCCTTCCTTATGGCACTGCTGCAGGGAGATAACCCTATGAGACTGCAGGGCAATGCTATAGCGTAACAAGAATCTATGCTTACCGATTCACCACCACAGCTACAGCTCTTTCACTGCTGCTGCACATCATGCTTACGCAATGAAGCCCAAAGTGTCAAACCTAAAGGAATAAAATCAGGGGAACACAGCTGCCCTTCTGAAGGCAGGCTGCCCGGGGTGAGGGGGGCAGCTGTGCGTCGGGGCACAGGGCAGCCAGGCAGACCAGATGCCAGCGGCTGACCTGCAAAGGAGTTGTGCGCTGCTGAGCCTTGGGCTTCGTTGGCTTGGCAGCGCCTCGCCTCTGCACTGCCAGGACCCTGCTCTGCTCATCCTGCACAAGCACAAGGCTTCAGCGAGCACGCAACAGGAGAGCAGGGTAAGTGAGGGCATGTCACCAAGAAAAAACCCACACAGGAGAAAACCTCATGCAGAGGAAGGGTGGGGGAGGAGACAGATACTGCTGGACAGGGGCATGTCTGGGCAGACATGCCATGGGGAACGTGCATGGGGATGACTGACACCAGGGGGTCCCCCCAGGATAATCCACAACAGGCAACTCACCTGGGATAACCTGCAGATGATGATCTGCTCCAGATAACTGACGCACTGCAGAAAACCCGTTCCAGACAAGCCCCAGAAATGCCCTTCCAAATGCAGGTGTTTCACACCTAGTAATCTCCAAATTAGGATTTTCATGGTTTTTTTTTTTTAATAGGGTTGGGTTGGTCAATTATTGCTTTGGGGTTGTTTTTTTTTTTTGTTATCTTTGGGTTGTGTTGTTTTCCATTTTGCTGGGTTTCTTGGGGATTTCTGTTTTGGGTCCTTTTTTTTTTCCCCATAATATAAAACTTGGGGTTGTTCTTCAAAAATATTGTATAAAGTGGGGGGGGGTGTGTTTTTGAACCACAAAAATAGGTGATTTTCAGTTTGTTTTGTCGATGAGAGTGGCTGGTCCATGGGTTTCTTCATGTGGAGTCCGCTTTCCGCACATCAGGTAGGGGGCTGGGGAGTGACAAAACAATCTGTAAGATTGTGAAGTAGGTATGTTTATTCAGCACGGGGGGTAGTCCCACCAAATCATGCATGCCTGTGTGATAGTTTGTCTTCCATTTATATAGTAAAGCATTACAGATACATACAATTTCCCAATACGCCTATAGATATGCATGACCTTTCCCCACGTCGTATTAAAATTAGCCAAAAAAGTAGTTTCCATAAATCTTTCCCAACTGAGCTTGCACAGTGCCTCCTCGTGGTGGTGATCGGGGGTAGTAAAGATGAAGGCTGCTGGCTCCTCTTCATCACCGCTAGTAACCTTTTGGTTTTGCGCAGACTCAGTTATCTCTTGACACTTGTCCAAACTACTGTTTTACCTGGTTCTTTAGACAATTTTCTATCCTTGTCAGGAATTTGTCCTTCGCAGGTGGATTCCAGGCCTCCTTGCTAATTATTTTACACAGTGGCTAGATAAGCGTTCCGCAACAATTAACTTTCAGCTGGATAAGCATTCAGAGATAGAACAGTTAACTTCTGGTTTTGCATCTTAAGAGCCCCTTCCCCCTTTCATACCCCCCAGCCATTTTCTTGCTTTCCAGCTGCACAAATCCACCTGGAGTTGACTCTTCCAGTTTTCTTTCCCCCAAAACTGTTTGGGTTTTTGTTTAGTGTTTTTCTCTTTGCTTTGGTTCCACCACCCCCCCACCACTGCAGACCCAGACTCAAAAGGTTTGGGATTCTTTTGTGCCCTGGCAGCAGCTCCCACTCCGCATATGCGGCCCCATAGGGGAAAATCCCCATTTGGGGGAATCAGGCCCACACTGGGATAGGAAAAGGAGAAGGCGAGAGGGGCAACATTTGAAAGCGCATTTGTATCTTCACTTGATGGGGGGAGTTGAGGGGGGTTGTCAAATTTATAAATCCTGTGTATAAATAGGGTTTCTTTGCATTTTAAAAACCTTCTATAGCATAGACATTTACTTTTCTGACACTTTCATCTTTTTCACCTTCTCTATTTAGACATCTACTTACAATTACATGTATTTAGACATCTACTTAGACTATATATATATAGTGAAATAAATAAGTCTAATCTAAATAGAGACTATGTAACACACAGTAAGTGTAGATGCTCACTCTAGTCAGACTTCCTTCTATTTTGAATTCCTTCATAAAGGAGTTTAAAATGAAGAAAAAGGATTTATTTTTTATTTTAAATATATGTAGACAGGCGAGTTACGTTTGTATTTTAAAATCCTGTATCTCAATGTAGAATTCTTTCTATCCTAAAATCCCTTTATACATCTATAAAGTAATAATACTTTTCAATATATATAAAATAAGAAAAATATTTTAAGCCAACGTGGGTGTGAGGCACTGAATTAGAGAAAACCTCTTAATAGACCCCTGAATTTTTGGGCTGCAACCCCCCTTTTTGAGGGGGGAACCCCTAGATGACCCACACACACACACACTGACCTGCTCCTCTGATGCATTATCAGCTCCCCCAGTGACACTGGGGTGCCCTGCATGACATCATCACCCACCCAGGACTCCCCCTATTTTATGATAGTAAGGTTGGACTAGGTGATCCCTGAGGTCCCTTCCAACCTGAGATTCTGTGATTCACCCCCAAGAAGGGCACTAAACAAGGGAATCTGCTCCAACCTGCAGCTCATTAATAGTGTCATTTACAAAGGTACACACACCCACCCCCCAGAAAAGGGGGAGCTCTGCTAAAATCTAAAAGGTGGGGCAGCCCCCCAAACAGCTGCAGCCCCCCCAGCCCCTGTCCGCAGGCTAGCGGCCGCCCCACGGCGGAGCGGGAGCGTGCCAGAGGACGGTGTCACGTCTCTCTCGGGCTCTGCTCGGACATGTTCCCGCGCTGGGACGGGCTCCCCGGGGCGACAAACAGCCCCGGCCCCTGGGGGCCCCGACTCTCCCCACCAGGCAGCCCTCGCGGCCGCACCTGCGGGGCACCCGCTGGAGACAGAGCCGGGAGCCCCCAGGCAGAGGGATGGCCCCTTACCTTCACCACGCTTAACGGCCGGCAGGCAAACCCGGGCCGGGGGGCATCTCTTGAGCATCACGAGACACTGAGAAGACATCTGAAAAACAGAAATCCCAAACTATATTTCAGCACGTGAATAAAATAGCACAGAAGAAAATGGAGGAGCTCAGTCAGCACAAGGGATAGGAAGGAAATCGAGCCGCAGCAAGATTCTGGGCAAACGGGTCATGTCAAAACACAACACCTCCTTTAAAAGCTAGAGGGACTGGAACACTTGGAAACTGTTCAAAACGGTATCGGTTAGTCTTAATACCGATTCTTCGCGTAACACTGAACGCTCTGGCTGGTGCTGGAAAACGTCTCATCCCTTCCTTACGGCACCGCTGCGGGGAGATAACCCCGTGAGGCTGCGGGGCAAAGTTGTACCGGAACCGGAACCTCCGCTTACAGATCCACCGCAGCAGCTACAGCCCTCGCCCTGCCGCCGCACGTCTTGCTGCCTGGCTCCATGAAGCCTGAAGCGAAGCGTCAAACTTGAAAGAGTAACGTAAAAAATTAAGAATAAATCTCAGTAATGCACTTTGTGCTGAGAAGGCGGGCGCGTGTTTACGCACATCCAATATGAGCGTCTAGGCTCTGAAAGCTTTCCATTTTCCTTCTGCGTTCATTTAACTCACACAGCCGTTCACACCCGCCATAAGATTATCTATCTCCAAAATACACAGCAGCAACGTGACTGGGGGGTTTTGGCGTGTTATGGAGTCGGGAGGGACGTCCGCCCAGCTGTCCTGCCCAAGAGATGCTGCTGAACTGCCAGGGAAACGCGCATCCAAAGTGAGACTGAAATAAAATACTTAAGAGCGCTCCCTCAAAATACCGGCAGGAAACCACCACCCCCCCAACATTCATTCGCCCCTCACTAAATATTTACAACAAATACCTACCTGCTTAAGTACACCTAATAAATCGTACCCTACATCTGCTTGGCAGTTACAGCTGAAACAGCGCAAGTCACATTGTCTGATTTACAATGTTAGCTTTTTTTAAACTTTCATTTATGATAGAAGAATCAGTGAGTGAAGAGATCCCCGATACAGTTTTACTTTTTTGCGGAAAAAAATAATACCACAACAAAAAACCACGCAAATCAAATCCCCAGTGTTGCAATACATGGGGCTACCAAGAAGGACCGGCAGATATGCTAATGCGTTTGGCTGTACCGAAGCATGCAGGGGAACCGTATTTTTATGGGATCTCGACTGTTACAACTGAGAACCCAAGCACTACCAATGCCATCAACCTTTGGAGTATGTGCTGTGCTTGGATCTCCGCAAGGACCATTGATTTTTTTATCTTAAAAAAATAAAAAAAGCAGTACTTCGCAAGTCTTGTGCTGATGAGTTCTACTGACAAAGACATTGTCTCTAAGATGCACTCTGAGATATTTCTTATTCAGTGAGGTTGCATTCTATGAACTTGCCATCAATTTTTCAAAATCTCTTCCTAACGAAAGTCACACTGTGGGGCTTTCAGATCGGCCAGATTATGAATCCTTTCACAACAAGAAACACACCAGCTAACCAGGATAATCTCGCAGTGTCCAGGTGCCTCTTCATCATGTGAAAAAGAAAAAAACCCAGAGCCAGCAATAAGTATCACACGGGTCAACACAGCTCTCTTCCAGAGCACCCCCCTCATCAAAACGAACATGCCCATCGGCTCACCTGCTCTGCACAGGTTCCAGCATCACCCCCCGCTTCCATCATCGCTTGTGGCACCAAATGTATCAACACACAGTAAACTACCGTTACGCTCGTGAGAAATCACCGCCCCGTGACTTCCTCGTTACTACCCAGCTCGCTTCTAATGCTCATACGCCGTTCCAAAGACGGCCCACGTGTTACCTACAAAACTGAAGAGCTCGACGACGGACCACAGCATTCTCTGATCTTAGATGCTGGCTACTGCCCCACCTTCTCAGACTTCTCATAGGCATGCGGCACCTGCAAAAAGCCAAGTGAAAAGGCACCTCCTGAGATGCCGCCTGATGCCACAGCCTGCCCGCACCGATCCCCGTCTCGCACCCCTTTCCCTCGACAGCCTCCCTCCCAGCCTACGTCACTTCCAGGTGCCGTGTTCAGCTCGCCCGCCATCCGTAACACCCAAATGACACGCGTTGCTTATAACTTCCCCAGCAACACAACACCTCAGAAAAGAGCTGCTACTTCAGCCCACCAATCACCACTTGCCTTGCTCGACTTGCCTCCTTTGCTCATTGCTACGCTACTTCAAACCCAAAACAAAAGACAAACGCAAGGAGCAATGGAGTCATAGAGCCATCGGTCACATCTTCCCTCTATATACACCACACACCAACTCACCTGCTGACAGCGCCGCCCTCCATCACCCTGCACGACTCCTCCCTCGGCACCTGCCAAACCGATGTCAAACAAGTCACCTGCATGCACGGCCACAGCTGAACCACGACACGGGTCTCGATCGCATGTAGGAACACCCCCTTGAGAGCCCAACTAGGGCGGCTCCTAAACATAAGCACAATACATCAAACATTAAGCCCAGCACACAGACAAACCACAACACCCTTGACATGCTACCTGCTCAGCTAAGACTCCAGCTCCCTCTCCCAGACACCTACGGTTCTTCCCTGGGGGCCCAGCCCACAAAACCCAACAGGAATTACTTCCCTCACCCACCGACAACAGCCACTTGATCCAAGACGGCTGCAAAACTCCTCCCCGCTCAAAGCCTGGGCGCATCCCTAGATGCCAGCACCACCCACCTTGCCCTGACTCTACATCCCCGGGCAGGGCGGCTCCAAGACACACACAGAACAACGCTACACAGAACGCTACAAGCAATGCACCCCGAAGGATGAGAGGCAGCTCTCGGAGAGAACGACGACACCCAGATGGAACCCCCCGTCCGGCAAGACCGCCTGCGGGACCCCGACGGTGACGTCGGCAGGCCCTACGGCAACACCAGAGAACGCCAACAGCTTCGCGGCCCGTGACAAGGGCTTCCTCTCACAACCGAGACGACAGACGCGCAACCAGCCCAGCTTCAAGACCTAACCGCCTACGGATGCAAGGAAGAAACGCCAGTCCCCAAAAAACTCACAGCCACAGAGCGGCGCCGCTCACGCGGCCGGGAACGACGCCGCCCAAGACGACCGTCCGAGACGCCAAAACGATCCACGCCTGAAGCTTGCGACGCCAAAAGAGAGGCGCCCGATGGGCGCCGAGCCCACGACTAGGGCCTCGCCGGGCACTACCAACGCTGCCGAGGCACCTGCCCGGCTCCTAAAGAACAAACAGAGCAACCGAGACCCGAGGAAGGTCGGAGACACCCAACACAAAACACACACACTGCACAATAACACGCACAGCCTGGAACCCCCCTGCCCGCCACACGTTCCCGTCACGTTGAAGAGGAACCTGCTCCTTTTCCCTGCTCCCAAAGGGGACCGCTTCCCAGACAGCCCGCTCCGCTGCACCATCCTTAAAACCCCTCCCTCCCCCAACCCCTTCCTCAGCACCGTTGCCTCAACTTAGCTTTCAAGGGGCCCAGAGTCCCGGTCCACCCATCCTTCAGAAGAACAAGCGCACAGGCAGCCCACTGCATCGGTCCTCCAAGTCCCAGGTGCCTTTTCATCATCTAAACAAAAACAACAAAAATACACACACCGCCCCGTCAGTCAGCATCTCGTCACTCAACAAGGACCTACCCCCGCAACGTCCCCCACCTCACGCGCACCCGGCTGATCCGTGCCCATTCCGGACGAGGACGAACGCCATCCCCTGCGGCCCCTAGAGATACCACAGGATACACAAAGTTACCGTCACTCTGCCAAAAAAGGAAGAACGAACCACACCAGCCCCGCGCCCCTCCCCTCTGCGACCCAGCTCACCTCAAACGCGCACCCAGGCCCAAGGGCAGCCGGCGCACAACCTGCAGAACCAGAGACAAACGCTTCCATTGAGTGGCCGTACGACAGACACCTTGCTCTCAAACAACAGCCTGGCCTTCAACCCCCTCACCTCTCGGACCTCTCGTCGGCACGCGGCGTCTCCCCTCCGAAGCCTGCGGGCGGCACCTGCAAGAACCCAAGCAAGAAAGGACCCGCTCAGGTGCTGCGGGACTCTCAGGACACCCGCACCAACCCCCCCCATCTCAGACACGCACCTTTCCCTCGACAGCTCACCTGCCTGGCCTCCATCAGATACGGTCGCCACCTTGAGGCTCGCCCACCACCTGCAAGAGCCAAACGCACGTTGCTCACAACCACCTGCAACGCGACACCTCAGGACGAATCGCTACGCTTCAGCCCACCCGTCACCGCTCACCCTGTGCGATTCCCCTCCGGTGCCCAGATCCCACTCGGCTCCTCGCATGCGCCCAAAGAAAAATTACCACAATGGGCTCGTAGAGCCAACAGCCACATCTTCCCTCTAGCTACACCACACACCAACTCACCTGCTGACAGCGCCGCCCTCCATCACCCTGCACGACTCCTCCCTCGGCACCTGCCAAACCGATGTCAAACAAGTCACCTGCATGCACGGCCACAGCTGAACCACGACACAGGTCTCGATCGCATGTAGGAACACCCCCTTGAGAGCCCAACTAGGGCGGCTCCTAAACATAAGCACAATACATCAAACATTAAGCCCAGCACACAGACAAGCCAGAACACCCTTGACATGCTACCTGCTCAGCTAAGACTCCAGCTCCCTCCCCCAGACACCTACGGTTCTTCCCTGGGGGCCCAGCCCACAAAACCCAACAGGATTTCCTCCCCTCACCCACCGACAACAGCCAGTCGATCCAAGACGGCTGCAAAATTCCTTCCCCCCCTCCACCCCCCCCAAAAGCCTGGGCGCATCCCTAGATGCCAGCACCACCCACCTTGCCCTGACTCTCCATCCCCGGGCAGGGCGGCTCCAAGACACACACAGAACAACGCTACACAGAACGCTACAAGCAATGCACCCCGAAGGATGAGAGGCAGCTCTCGGAGAGAACGACGACACCCAGATGGAACCCCCCGTCCGGCAAGACCGCCTGCGGGACCCCGACGGTGACGTCGGCAGGCCCTACGGCAACGCCAGAGAACGCCAACAGCTTCGCGGCCCGTGACAAGGGCTTCCTCTCACAACCGAGACAACAGACGCGCAACCAGCCCAGCTTCAAGACCTAACCGCCTACGGATGCAAGGAAGAAACGCCAGTCCCCAAAAAACTCACAGCCACAGAGCGGCGCCGCTCACGCGGCCGGGAACGACGCCGCCCAAGACGACCGTCCGAGACGCCAAAACGATCCACGCCTGAAGCTTGCGACGCCAAAAGAGAAGCGCCCGATGGGCGCCGAGCCCACGACTAGGGCCTCGCCGAGCCCTAGTAACGCTGCCGAGGCACCTGCCCGGCTCCTAAAGAACAAACAGAGCAACCGAGACCCGAGGAAGGTCGGAGACACCCAACACAAAACACACACGCTGCACAATAACGCACACAGCCTGGAACCGCCCTGCCCGCCACACGTTCCCGTCACGTTGAAGAGGAACCTGCTCCTTTTCCCTGCTCCCAAAGGGGACCGCTTCCCAGACAGCCCGCTCCGCTGCACCATCCTTAAAACCCCTCCCTCCCCCAACCCCTTCCTCAGCACCGTTGCCTCAGCTTAGCTTTCAAGGGGCCCAGAGTCCCGGTCCACCCATCCTTCAGAAGAACAAGCGCACAGGCAGCCCACTGCATCGGTCCTCCAAGTCCCAGGTGCCTTTTCATCATCTAAACAAAAACAACAAAAATACACACACCGCCCTGTCAGTCAGCATCCCATCACTCAACAAGGACCTACCCCCGCAACGTCCCCCACCTCACGCGCACCCGGCTGATCCGTGCCCATTCCGGACGAGGACGAACGCCACCCCCTGCGGCCCCTAGAGATACCACAGGATACACAAAGTTACCGTCACTCTGCCAAAAAAGGAAGAACGAACCACACCAGCCCCGCGCCCCTCCCCTCTGCGACCCAGCTCACCTCAAACGCGCACCCAGGCCCAAGGGCAGCCGGCGCACAACCTGCAGAACCAGAGACAAACGCTTCCATTGAGTGGCCGTACGACAGACACCTTGCTCTCAAACAACAGCCTGGCCTTCAACCCCCTCACCTCTCGGACCTCTTGTTGGCATGCGGCGTCTCCCCTCCGAAGCCTGCGGGCGGCACCTGCAAGAACCCAAGCAAAAAAGGACCCGCTCAGGTGCTGCGGGACTCTCAGGACACCCGCACCAACCGCCCCCATCTCAGACACGCACCTTTCCCTCGACAGCTCACCTGCCTGGCCTCCAGCAGATACGGTCGCCACCTTGAGGCTCGCCCACCACCTGCAAGAGCCAAACGCACGTTGCTCACAACCACCTGCAACGCGGCACCTCAGGACGAATCGCTACGCTTCAGCCCACCCGTCACCGCTCGCCCTGTGCGATTCCCCTCCGGTGCCCAGATCCCGCTCGGCTCCTCGCACGCGCCCAAAGAAAAATTACCACAATGGGCTCGTAGAGCCAACAGCCACACCTTCCATCTAGATACACCGCACACCAACTCACCTGCTGACAGCGCCGCCCTCCATCACCCTGCACGACTCCTCCCTCGGCACCTGCCAAACCGATGTCAAACAAGTCACCTGCATGCACGGCCACAGCTGAACCATGACACGGGTCTCGATCGCATGTAGGAACACCCCCTTGAGAGCCCAACTAGGGTGGCTCCTAAACATAAGCACAATACATCAAACATTAAGCCCAGCACACAGACAAACCACAACACCCTTGACATGCTACCTGCTCAGCTAAGACTCCAGCTCCCTCTCCCAGACACCTACGGTTCTTCCCTGGGGGCCCAGCCCACAAAACCCAACAGGAATTACTTCCCTCACCCACCGACAACAGCCACTTGATCCAAGACGGCTGCAAAACTCCTCCCCGCTCAAAGCCTGGGCGCATCCCTAGATGCCAGCACCACCCACCTTGCCCTGACTCTACATCCCCGGGCAGGGCGGCTCCAAGACACACACAGAACAACGCTACACAGAACGCTACAAGCAATGCACCCCGAAGGATGAGAGGCAGCTCTCGGAGAGAACGACGACACCCAGACGGAAACCCCCGTCCGGCAAGACCGCCTGCGGGACCCCGACGGTGATGTCGGCAGGCCCTACGGCAACACCAGAGAACGCCAACAGCTTCGTGGCCCGTGACAAGAGCTTCCTCTCACAACCGAGACGACAGACGCGCAACCAGCCCAGCTTCAAGACCTAACCGCCTACGGATGCAAGGAAGAAACGCCAGTCCCCAAAAAACTCACAGCCACAGAGCGGCGCCGCTCACGCGGCCGGGAACGACGCCGCCCAAGACGGCCGTCCGAGACGCCAAAACGATCCACGCCTGAAGCTTGCGACGCCAAAAGAGAAGCGCCCGATGGGCGCCGAGCCCATGACTAGGGCCTCGCCGGGCACTACCAACGCTGCCGAGGCACCTGCCCGGCTCCTAAAGAACAAAGAGAACAACCGAGACCCGAGGAAGGTCGGAGACACCCAACACAAAACACACACGCTGCACAATAACGCACACAGCCTGGAACCGCCCTGCCCGCCACACGTTCCCGTCACGTTGAAGAGGAACCTGCTCCTTTTCCCTGCTCCCAAAGGGGACCGCTTCCCAGACAGCCCGCTCCGCTGCACCATCCTTAAAACCCCTCCCTCCCCCAACCCCTTCCTCAGCACCGTTGCCTCAACTTAGCTTTCAAGGGGCCCAGAGTCCCGGTCCACCCATGCTTCAGAAGAACAAGTGCACAGGCAGCCCACTGCATCGGTCCTCCAAGTCCCAGGTGCCTTTTCATCATCTAAACAAAAACAACAAAAATACACACACCGCCCTGTCAGTCAGCATCCCATCACTCAACAAGGACCTACCCCGCAACGTCCCCCACCTCACGCGCACCCGGCTGATCCGTGCCCATTCCGGACGAGGACGAACGCCACCCCCTGCGGCCCCTAGAGATACCACAGGATACACAAAGTTACCGTCACTCTGCCAAAAAAGGAAGAACGAACCACACCAGCCCCGCGCCCCTCCCCTCTGCGACCCAGCTCACCTCAAACGCGCATCCAGGCCCAAGGGCAGCCGCCGCACAACCTGCAGAACCAGAGACAAACGCTTCCATTGAGTGGCCGTACGACAGACACCTTGCTCTCAAACAACAGCCTGGCCTTCAACCCCCTCACCTCTCGGACCTCTCGTCGGCATGCGGCGTCTCCCCTCCGAAGCCTGCGGGCGGCACCTGCAAGAACCCAAGCAAAAAAGGACCCGCTCAGGTGCTGCGGGAGTCTCAGGACACCCGCACCAACCCCCCCATCTCAGACACGCACCTTTCCCTCGACAGCTCACCTGCCTGGCCCCCATCAGATACGGTTGCCACCTTGAGGCTCGCCCACCACCTGCAAGAGCCAAACGCACGTTGCTCACAACCACCTGCAACGCGGCACCTCAGGACGAATCGCTACGCTTCAGCCCACCCGTCACCGCTCACCCTGTGCGATTCCCCTCCGGTGCCCAGATCCCGCTCGGCTCCTCGCATGCGCCCAAAGAAAAATTACCACAATGGGCTCGTAGAGCCAACAGCCACATCTTCCCTCTAGCTACACCACACACCAACTCACCTGCTGACAGCGCCGCCCTCCATCACCCTGCACGACTCCTCCCTCGGCACCTGCCAAACCGATGTCAAACAAGTCACCTGCATGCACGGCCACAGCTGAACCATGACACGGGTCTCGATCGCATGTAGGAACACCCCCTTGAGAGCCCAACTAGGGCGGCTCCTAAACATAAGCACAATACATCAAACATTAAGCCCAGCACACAGACAAACCACAACACCCTTGACATGCTACCTGCTCAGCTAAGACTCCAGCTCCCTCTCCCAGACACCTACGGTTCTTCCCTGGGGGCCCAGCCCACAAAACCCAACAGGAATTACTTCCCTCACCCACCGACAACAGCCACTTGATCCAAGACGGCTGCAAAACTCCTCCCCGCTCAAAGCCTGGGCGCATCCCTAGATGCCAGCACCACCCACCTTGCCCTGACTCTACATCCCCGGGCAGGGCGGCTCCAAGACACACACAGAACAACGCTACACAGAACGCTACAAGCAATGCACCCCGAAGGATGAGAGGCAGCTCTCGGAGAGAACGACGACACCCAGACGGAAACCCCCGTCCGGCAAGACCGCCTGCGGGACCCCGACGGTGACGTCGGCAGGCCCTACGGCAACACCAGAGAACGCCAACAGCTTCGTGGCCCGTGACAAGAGCTTCCTCTCACAACCGAGACGACAGACGCGCAACCAGCCCAGCTTCAAGACCTAACCGCCTACGGATGCAAGGAAGAAACGCCAGTCCCCAAAAAACTCACAGCCACAGAGCGGCGCCGCTCACGCGGCCGGGAACGACGACGCCCAAGACGACCGTCCGAGACGCCAAAACGATCCACGCCTGAAGCTTGCGACGCCAAAAGAGAAGCGCCCGATGGGCGCCGAGCCCATGACTAGGGCCTCGCCGGGCACTACCAACGCTGCCGAGGCACCTGCCCGGCTCCTAAAGAACAAAGAGAACAACCGAGACCCGAGGAAGGTCGGAGACACCCAACACAAAACACACACGCTGCACAATAACGCACACAGCCTGGAACCGCCCTGCCCGCCACACGTTCCCGTCACGTTGAAGAGGAACCTGCTCCTTTTCCCTGCTCCCAAAGGGGACCGCTTCCCAGACAGCCCGCTCCGCTGCACCATCCTTAAAACCCCTCCCTCCCCCAACCCCTTCCTCAGCACCGTTGCCTCAACTTAGCTTTCAAGGGGCCCAGAGTCCCGGTCCACCCATCCTTCAGAAGAACAAGCGCACAGGCAGCCCACTGCATCGGTCCTCCAAGTCCCAGGTGCCTTTTCATCATCTAAACAAAAACAACAAAAATACACACACCGCCCTGTCAGTCAGCATCCCATCACTCAACAAGGACCTACCCTGCAACGTCCCCCACCTCACGCGCACCCGGCTGATCCGTGCCCATTCCGGACGAGGACGAACGCCACCCCCTGCGGCCCCTAGAGATACCACAGGATACACAAAGTTACCGTCACTCTGCCAAAAAAGGAAGAACGAACCACACCAGCCCCGCGCCCCTCCCCTCTGCGACCCAGCTCACCTCAAACGCGCATCCAGGCCCAAGGGCAGCCGCCGCACAACCTGCAGAACCAGAGACAAACGCTTCCATTGAGTGGCCGTACGACAGACACCTTGCTCTCAAACAACAGCCTGGCCTTCAACCCCCTCACCTCTCGGACCTCTTGTTGGCATGCGGCGTCTCCCCTCTGAAGCCTGCGGGCGGCACCTGCAAGAACCCAAGCAAAAAAGGACCCGCTCAGGTGCTGCGGGACTCTCAGGACACCCGCACCAACCCCCCCCATCTCAGACACGCACCTTTCCCTCGACAGCTCACCTGCCTGGCCCCCATCAGATACGGTTGCCATCTTGAGGCTCGCCCACCACCTGCAAGAGCCAAACGCACGTTGCTCACAACCACCTGCAACGCGGCACCTCAGGACGAATCGCTACGCTTCAGCCCACCCGTCACCGCTCACCCTGTGCGATTCCCCTCCGGTGCCCAGATCCCGCTCGGCTCCTCGCACGCGCCCAAAGAAAAATTACCACAATGGGCTCGTAGAGCCAACAGCCACATCTTCCCTCTAGCTACACCACACACCCACTCACCTGCTGACAGCGCCGCCCTCCATCACCCTGCACAACTCCTCCCTCGGCACCTGCCAAACCGATGTCAAACAAGTCACCTGCACGCACGGCCACAGCTGAACCACGACACAGGTCTCGATCGCATGTAGGAACACCCCCTTGAGAGCCCAACTAGGGCGGCTCCTAAACATAAGCACAATACATCAAACATTAAGCCCAGCACACAGACAAACCACAACACCCTTGACATGCTACCTGCTCAGCTAAGACTCCAGCTCCCTCTCCCAGACACCTACGGTTCTTCCCTGGGGGCCCAGCCCACAAAACCCAACAGGAATTACTTCCCTCACCCACCGACAACAGCCACTTGATCCAAGACGGCTGCAAAACTCCTCCCCGCTCAAAGCCTGGGCGCATCCCTAGATGCCAGCACCACCCACCTTGCCCTGACTCTACATCCCCGGGCAGGGCGGCTCCAAGACAAACACAGAACAACGCTACAAGCAATGCACCCCGAAGGATGAGAGGCAGCTCTCGGAGAGAACGGCGACACCCAGACGGAAACCCCCGTCCGGCAAGACCGCCTGCGGGACCCCGACGGTGACGTCGGCAGGCCCTACGGCAACACCAGAGAACGCCAACAGCTTCGTGGCCCGTGACAAGAGCTTCCTCTCACAACCGAGACGACAGACGCGCAACCAGCCCAGCTTCAAGACCTAACCGCCTACGGATGCAAGGAAGAAACGCCAGTCCCCAAAAAACTCACAGCCACAGAGCGGCGCCGCTCACGCGGCCGGGAACGACGACGCCCAAGACGACCGTCCGAGACGCCAAAACGATCCACGCCTGAAGCTTGCAACGCCAAAAGAGAAGCGCCCGATGGGCGCCGAGCCCACGACTAGGGCCTCGCCGAGCCCTAGTAACGCTGCCGAGGCACCTGCCCGGCTCCTAAAGAACAAAGAGAGCAACCGAGACCCGAGGAAGGTCGGAGACACCCAACACAAAACACACACGCTGCACAATAACGCACACAGCCTGGAACCGCCCTGCCCGCCACACATTCCCGTCACGTTGAAGAGGAACCTGCTCCTTTTCCCTGCTCCCAAAGGGGACCGCTTCCCAGACAGCCCGCTCCGCTGCACCATCCTTAAAACCCCTCCCTCCCCCAACCCCTTCCTCAGCACCGTTGCCTCAGCTTAGCTTTCAAGGGGCCCAGAGTCCCGGTCCACCCATCCTTCAGAAGAACAAGCGCACAGGCAGCCCACTGCATCGGTCCTCCAAGTCCCAGCTGCCTTTTCATCATCTAAACAAAAACAACAAAAATACACACACCGCCCCGTCAGTCAGCATCCCGTCACTCAACAAGGACCTACCCCCGCAACGTCCCCCACCTCACGCGCACCCGGCTGATCCGTGCCCATTCCGGACGAGGACGAACGCCACCCCCTGCGGCCCCTAGAGATACCACAGGACACACAAAGTTACCGTCGCTCTGCCAAAAAAGGAAGAACGAACCACACCAGCCCCGCGCCCCTCCCCTCTGCGACCCAGCTCACCTCAAACGCGCATCCAGGCCCAAGGGCAGCCGCCGCACAACCTGCAGAACCAGAGACAAACGCTTCCATTGAGTGGCCGTACGACAGACACCTTGCTCTCAAACAACAGCCTGGCCTTCAACCCCCTCACCTCTCGGACCTCTCGTCGGCACGCGGCGTCTCCCCTCTGAAGCCTGCGGGCGGCACCTGCAAGAACCCAAGCAAGAAAGGACCCGCTCAGGTGCTGCGGGACTCTCAGGACACCCGCACCAACCCCCCCATCTCAGACACGCACCTTTCCCTCGACAGCTCACCTGCCTGGCCTCCATCAGATGCGGTCGCCACCTTGAGGCTCGCCCACCACCTGCAAGAGCCAAACGCATGTTGCTCACAACCACCTGCAACGCGGCACCTCAGGACGAATCGCTACGCTTCAGCCCACCCGTCACCGCTCACCCTGTGCGATTCCCCTCCGGTGCCCAGATCCCGCTCGGCTCCTCGCATGCGCCCAAATAAAAATTACCACAATGGGCTCGTAGAGCCAACAGCCACATCTTCCCTCTAGCTACACCACACACCAACTCACCTGCTGACAGCGCCGCCCTCCATCACCCTGCACGACTCCTCCCTCGGCACCTGCCAAACCGATGTCAAACAAGTCACCTGCACGCACGGCCACAGCTGAACCACGACACAGGTCTCGATCGCATGTAGGAACACCCCCTTGAGAGCCCAACTAGGGCGGCTCCTAAACATAAGCACAATACATCAAACATTAAGCCCAGCACACAGACAAGCCAGAACACCCTTGACATGCTACCTGCTCAGCTAAGACTCCAGCTCCCTCCCCCAGACACCTACGGTTCTTCCCTGGGGGCCCACAAAACCCAACAGGATTTCCTCCCCTCACCCACCGACAACAGCCAGTCGATCCAAGACGGCTGCAAAATTCCTTCCCCCCCTCCACCCCCCCCAAAAGCCTGGGCGCATCCCTAGATGCCAGCACCACCCACCTTGCCCTGACTCTCCATCCCCGGGCAGGGCGGCTCCAAGACAAACACAGAACAACGCTACGCAGAACGCTACAAGCAATGCACCCCGAAGGATGAGAGGCAGCTCTCGGAGAGAACGACGACACCCAGATGGAACCCCCCGTCCGGCAAGACCGCCTGCGGGACCCCGACGGTGACGTCGGCAGGCCCTACGGCAACACCAGAGAACGCCAACAGCTTCGTGGCCCGTGACAAGAGCTTCCTCTCACAACCGAGACGACAGACGCGCAACCAGCCCAGCTTCAAGACCTAACCGCCTACGGATGCAAGGAAGAAACGCCAGTCCCCAAAAAACTCACAGCCACAGAGCGGCGCCGCTCACGCGGCCGGGAACGACGACGCCCAAGACGACCGTCCGAGACGCCAAAACGATCCACGCCTGAAGCTTGCGACGCCAAAAGAGAAGCGCCCGATGGGCGCCGAGCCCACGACTAGGGCCTCGCCGGGCACTACCAACGCTGCCGAGGCACCTGCCCGGCTCCTAAGGAACAAAGAGAGCAACCGAGACCCGAGGAAGGTCGGAGACACCCAACACAAAACACACACGCTGCACAATAACGCACACAGCCTGGAACCGCCCTGCCCGCCACACGTTCCCGTCACGTTGAAGAGGAACCTGCTCCTTTTCCCTGCTCCCAAAGGGGACCGCTTCCCAGACAGCCCGCTCCGCTGCACCATCCTTAAAACCCCTCCCTCCCCCAATCCCTTCCTCAGCACCGTTGCCTCAACTTAGCTTTCAAGGGGCCCAGAGTCCCGGTCCACCCATCCTTCAGAAGAACAAGCGCACAGGCAGCCCACTGCATCGGTCCTCCAAGTCCCAGGTGCCTTTTCATCATCTAAACAAAAACAACAAAAATACACACACCGCCCCATCAGTCAGCATCCCGTCACTCAACAAGGACCTACCCCCGCAACGTCCCCCACCTCACGCGCACCCGGCTGATCCGTGCCCATTCCGGACGAGGACGAACGCCACCCCCTGCGGCCCCTAGAGATACCACAGGATACACAAAGTTACCGTCACTCTGCCAAAAAAGGAAGAACGAACCACACCAGCCCCGCGCCCCTCCCCTCTGCGACCCAGCTCACCTCAAACGCGCACCCAGGCCCAAGGGCAGCCGGCGCACAACCTGCAGAACCAGAGACAAACGCTTCCATTGAGTGGCCGTACGACAGACACCTTGCTCTCAAACAACAGCCTGGCCTTCAACCCCCTCACCTCTCGGACCTCTCGTCGGCATGCGGCGTCTCCCCTCCGAAGCCTGCGGGCGGCACCTGCAAGAACCCAAGCAAAAAAGGACCCGCTCAGGTGCTGCGGGACTCTCAGGACACCCGCACCAACCGCCCCCATCTCAGACACGCACCTTTCCCTCGACAGCTCACCTGCCTGGCCTCCAGCAGATACGGTTGCCATCTTGAGGCTCGCCCACCACCTGCAAGAGCCAAACGCACATTGCTCACAACCACCTGCAACGCGGCACCTCAGGACGAATCGCTACGCTTCAGCCCACCCATCACCGCTCACCCTGTGCGATTCCCCTCCGGTGCCCAGATCCCGCTCGGCTCCTCGCATGCGCCCAAAGAAAAATTACCACAATGGGCTCGTAGAGCCAACAGCCACATCTTCCCTCTAGCTACACCGCACACCAACTCACCTGCTGACAGCGCCGCCCTCCATCACCCTGCACGACTCCTCCCTCGGCACCTGCCAAACCGATGTCAAACAAGTCACCTGCATGCACGGCCACAGCTGAACCACGACACAGGTCTCGATCGCATGTAGGAACACCCCCTTGAGAGCCCAACTAGGGCGGCTCCTAAACATAAGCACAATACATCAAACATTAAGCCCAGCACACAGACAAACCACAACACCCTTGACATGCTACCTGCTCAGCTAAGACTCCAGCTCCCTCTCCCAGACACCTACGGTTCTTCCCTGGGGGCCCAGCCCACAAAACCCAACAGGAATTACTTCCCTCACCCACTGACAACAGCCACTTGATCCAAGACGGCTGCAAAACTCCTCCCCGCTCAAAGCCTGGGCGCATCCCTAGATGCCAGCACCACCCACCTTGCCCTGACTCTACATCCCCGGGCAGGGCGGCTCCAAGACAAACACAGAACAATGCTACACAGAACGCTACAAGCAATGCACCCCGAAGGATGAGAGGCAGCTCTCGGAGAGAACGACGACACCCAGATGGAACCCCCCGTCCGGCAAGACCGCCTGCGGGACCCCGACGGTGACGTCGGCAGGCCCTACGGCAACACCAGAGAACGCCAACAGCTTCGCGGCCCGTGACAAGAGCTTCCTCTCACAACCGAGACGACAGACGCGCAACCAGCCCAGCTTCAAGACCTAACCGCCTACGGATGCAAGGAAGAAACGCCAGTCCCCAAAAAACTCACAGCCACAGAGCGGCGCCGCTCACGCGGCCGGGAACGACGACGCCCAAGACGACCGTCCGAGACGCCAAAACGATCCACGCCTGAAGCTTGCGACGCCAAAAGAGAAGCGCCCGATGGGCGCCGAGCCCATGACTAGGGCCTCGCCGGGCACTACCAACGCTGCCGAGGCACCTGCCCGGCTCCTAAAGAACAAAGAGAACAACCGAGACCCGAGGAAGGTCGGAGACACCCAACACAAAACACACACGCTGCACAATAACGCACACAGCCTGGAACCGCCCTGCCCGCCACACGTTCCCGTCACGTTGAAGAGGAACCTGCTCCTTTTCCCTGCTCCCAAAGGGGACCGCTTCCCAGACAGCCCGCTCCGCTGCACCATCCTTAAAACCCCTCCCTCCCCCAACCCCTTCCTCAGCACCGTTGCCTCAACTTAGCTTTCAAGGGGCCCAGAGTCCCGGTCCACCCATCCTTCAGAAGAACAAGCGCACAGGCAGCCCACTGCATCGGTCCTCCAAGTCCCAGGTGCCTTTTCATCATCTAAACAAAAACAACAAAAATACACACACCGCCCTGTCAGTCAGCATCCCATCACTCAACAAGGACCTACCCCGCAACGTCCCCCACCTCACGCGCACCCGGCTGATCCGTGCCCATTCCGGACGAGGACGAACGCCACCCCCTGCGGCCCCTAGAGATACCACAGGATACACAAAGTTACCGTCACTCTGCCAAAAAAGGAAGAACGAACCACACCAGCCCCGCGCCCCTCCCCTCTGCGACCCAGCTCACCTCAAACGCGCATCCAGGCCCAAGGGCAGCCGCCGCACAACCTGCAGAACCAGAGACAAACGCTTCCATTGAGTGGCCGTACGACAGACACCTTGCTCTCAAACAACAGCCTGGCCTTCAACCCCCTCACCTCTCGGACCTCTCGTCGGCATGCGGCGTCTCCCCTCCGAAGCCTGCGGGCGGCACCTGCAAGAACCCAAGCAAAAAAGGACCCGCTCAGGTGCTGCGGGACTCTCAGGACACCCGCACCAACCGCCCCCATCTCAGACACGCACCTTTCCCTCGACAGCTCACCTGCCTGGCCTCCAGCAGATACGGTTGCCATCTTGAGGCTCGCCCACCACCTGCAAGAGCCAAACGCACATTGCTCACAACCACCTGCAACGCGGCACCTCAGGACGAATCGCTACGCTTCAGCCCACCCATCACCGCTCACCCTGTGCGATTCCCCTCCGGTGCCCAGATCCCGCTCGGCTCCTCGCATGCGCCCAAAGAAAAATTACCACAATGGGCTCGTAGAGCCAACAGCCACATCTTCCCTCTAGCTACACCGCACACCAACTCACCTGCTGACAGCGCCGCCCTCCATCACCCTGCACGACTCCTCCCTCGGCACCTGCCAAACCGATGTCAAACAAGTCACCTGCATGCACGGCCACAGCTGAACCACGACACAGGTCTCGATCGCATGTAGGAACACCCCCTTGAGAGCCCAACTAGGGCGGCTCCTAAACATAAGCACAATACATCAAACATTAAGCCCAGCACACAGACAAACCACAACACCCTTGACATGCTACCTGCTCAGCTAAGACTCCAGCTCCCTCTCCCAGACACCTACGGTTCTTCCCTGGGGGCCCAGCCCACAAAACCCAACAGGAATTACTTCCCTCACCCACTGACAACAGCCACTTGATCCAAGACGGCTGCAAAACTCCTCCCCGCTCAAAGCCTGGGCGCATCCCTAGATGCCAGCACCACCCACCTTGCCCTGACTCTCCATCCCCGGGCAGGGCGGCTCCAAGACAAACACAGAACAACGCTACACAGAACGCTACAAGCAATGCACCCCGAAGGATGAGAGGCAGCTCTCGGAGAGAACGACGACACCCAGATGGAACCCCCCGTCCGGCAAGACCGCCTGCGGGACCCCGACGGTGACGTCGGCAGGCCCTACGGCAACACCAGAGAACGCCAACAGCTTCGCGGCCCGTGACAAGAGCTTCCTCTCACAACCGAGACGACAGACGCGCAACCAGCCCAGCTTCAAGACCTAACCGCCTACGGATGCAAGGAAGAAACGCCAGTCCCCAAAAAACTCACAGCCACAGAGCGGCGCCGCTCACGCGGCCGGGAACGACGCCGCCCAAGACGACCGTCCGAGACGCCAAAACGATCCACGCCTGAAGCTTGCGACGCCAAAAGAGAAGCGCCCGATGGGCGCCGAGCCCACGACTAGGGCCTCGCCGAGCCCTAGTAACGCTGCCGAGGCACCTGCCCGGCTCCTAAAGAACAAAGAGAGCAACCGAGACCCGAGGAAGGTCGGAGACACCCAACACAAAACACACACGCTGCACAATAACGCACACAGCCTGGAACCGCCCTGCCCGCCACACGTTCCCGTCACGTTGAAGAGGAACCTGCTCCTTTTCCCTGCTCCCAAAGGGGACCGCTTCCCAGACAGCCCGCTCCGCTGCACCATCCTTAAAACCCCTCCCTCCCCCAACCCCTTCCTCAGCACCGTTGCCTCAACTTAGCTTTCAAGGGGCCCAGAGTCCCGGTCCACCCATCCTTCAGAAGAACAAGCGCACAGGCAGCCCACTGCATCGGTCCTCCAAGTCCCAGGTGCCTTTTCATCATCTAAACAAAAACAACAAAAATACACACACCGCCCTGTCAGTCAGCATCCCATCACTCAACAAGGACCTACCCCCGCAACGTCCCCCACCTCACGCGCACCCGGCTGATCCGTGCCCATTCCGGACGAGGACGAACGCCATCCCCTGCGGCCCCTAGAGATACCACAGGATACACAAAGTTACCGTCACTCTGCCAAAAAAGGAAGAACGAACCACACCAGCCCCGCGCCCCTCCCCTCTGCGACCCAGCTCACCTCAAACGCGCACCCAGGCCCAAGGGCAGCCGGCGCACAACCTGCAGAACCAGAGACAAACGCTTCCATTGAGTGGCCGTACGACAGACACCTTGCTCTCAAACAACAGCCTGGCCTTCAACCCCCTCACCTCTCGGACCTCTTGTCGGCATGCGGCGTCTCCCCTCCGAAGCCTGCGGGCAGCACCTGCAAGAACCCAAGCAAAAAAGGACCCGCTCAGGTGCTGCGGGAGTCTCAGGACACCCGCACCAACCCCCCCCATCTCAGACACGCACCTTTCCCTCGACAGCTCACCTGCCTGGCCTCCATCAGATACGGTCGCCACCTTGAGGCTCGCCCACCACCTGCAAGAGCCAAACGCATGTTGCTCACAACCACCTGCAACGCGACCCCTCAGGACGAATCGCTACGCTTCAGCCCACCCGTCACCGCTCACCCTGTGCGATTCCCCTCCGGTGCCCAGATCCCGCTCGGCTCCTCGCACGCGCCCAAAGAAAAATTACCACAATGGGCTCGTAGAGCCAACAGCCACACCTTCCATCTAGATACACCGCACACCAACTCACCTGCTGACAGCGCCGCCCTCCATCACCCTGCACGACTCCTCCCTCGGCACCTGCCAAACCGATGTCAAACAAGTCACCTGCATGCACGGCCACAGCTGAACCATGACACGGGTCTCGATCGCATGTAGGAACACCCCCTTGAGAGCCCAACTAGGGCGGCTCCTAAACATAAGCACAATACATCAAACATTAAGCCCAGCACACAGACAAACCACAACACCCTTGACATGCTACCTGCTCAGCTAAGACTCCAGCTCCCTCTCCCAGACACCTACGGTTCTTCCCTGGGGGCCCAGCCCACAAAACCCAACAGGAATTATTTCCCTCACCCACCGACAACAGCCACTTGATCCAAGACGGCTGCAAAACTCCTCCCCGCTCAAAGCCTGGGCGCATCCCTAGATGCCAGCACCACCCACCTTGCCCTGACTCTACATCCCCGGGCAGGGCGGCTCCAAGACAAACACAGAACAATGCTACACAGAACGCTACAAGCAATGCACCCCGAAGGATGAGAGGCAGCTCTCGGAGAGAACGACGACACCCAGATGGAACCCCCCGTCCGGCAAGACCGCCTGCGGGACCCCGACGGTGACGTCGGCAGGCCCTACGGCAACACCAGAGAACGCCAACAGCTTCGCGGCCCGTGACAAGAGCTTCCTCTCACAACCGAGACGACAGACGCGCAACCAGCCCAGCTTCAAGACCTAACCGCCTACGGATGCAAGGAAGAAACGCCAGTCCCCAAAAAACTCACAGCCACAGAGCGGCGCCGCTCACGCGGCCGGGAACGACGACGCCCAAGACGGCCGTCCGAGACGCCAAAACGATCCACGCCTGAAGCTTGCGACGCCAAAAGAGAAGCGCCCGATGGGCGCCGAGCCCATGACTAGGGCCTCGCCGGGCACTACCAACGCTGCCGAGGCACCTGCCCGGCTCCTAAAGAACAAAGAGAACAACCGAGACCCGAGGAAGGTCGGAGACACCCAACACAAAACACACACGCTGCACAATAACGCACACAGCCTGGAACCGCCCTGCCCGCCACACGTTCCCGTCACGTTGAAGAGGAACCTGCTCCTTTTCCCTGCTCCCAAAGGGGACCGCTTCCCAGACAGCCCGCTCCGCTGCACCATCCTTAAAACCCCTCCCTCCCCCAACCCCTTCCTCAGCACCGTTGCCTCAACTTAGCTTTCAAGGGGCCCAGAGTCCCGGTCCACCCATCCTTCAGAAGAACAAGCGCACAGGCAGCCCACTGCATCGGTCCTCCAAGTCCCAGGTGCCTTTTCATCATCTAAACAAAAACAACAAAAATACACACACCGCCCTGTCAGTCAGCATCCCATCACTCAACAAGGACCTACCCCGCAACGTCCCCCACCTCACGCGCACCCGGCTGATCCGTGCCCATTCCGGACGAGGACGAACGCCACCCCCTGCGGCCCCTAGAGATACCACAGGATACACAAAGTTACCGTCACTCTGCCAAAAAAGGAAGAACGAACCACACCAGCCCCGCGCCCCTCCCCTCTGCGACCCAGCTCACCTCAAACGCGCATCCAGGCCCAAGGGCAGCCGCCGCACAACCTGCAGAACCAGAGACAAACGCTTCCATTGAGTGGCCGTACGACAGACACCTTGCTCTCAAACAACAGCCTGGCCTTCAACCCCCTCACCTCTCGGACCTCTCGTCGGCATGCGGCGTCTCCCCTCCGAAGCCTGCGGGCGGCACCTGCAAGAACCCAAGCAAAAAAGGACCCGCTCAGGTGCTGCGGGACTCTCAGGACACCCGCACCAACCGCCCCCATCTCAGACACGCACCTTTCCCTCGACAGCTCACCTGCCTGGCCTCCAGCAGATACGGTTGCCATCTTGAGGCTCGCCCACCACCTGCAAGAGCCAAACGCACATTGCTCACAACCACCTGCAACGCGGCACCTCAGGACGAATCGCTACGCTTCAGCCCACCCATCACCGCTCACCCTGTGCGATTCCCCTCCGGTGCCCAGATCCCGCTCGGCTCCTCGCATGCGCCCAAAGAAAAATTACCACAATGGGCTCGTAGAGCCAACAGCCACATCTTCCCTCTAGCTACACCGCACACCAACTCACCTGCTGACAGCGCCGCCCTCCATCACCCTGCACGACTCCTCCCTCGGCACCTGCCAAACCGATGTCAAACAAGTCACCTGCATGCACGGCCACAGCTGAACCACGACACAGGTCTCGATCGCATGTAGGAACACCCCCTTGAGAGCCCAACTAGGGCGGCTCCTAAACATAAGCACAATACATCAAACATTAAGCCCAGCACACAGACAAACCACAACACCCTTGACATGCTACCTGCTCAGCTAAGACTCCAGCTCCCTCTCCCAGACACCTACGGTTCTTCCCTGGGGGCCCAGCCCACAAAACCCAACAGGAATTACTTCCCTCACCCACTGACAACAGCCACTTGATCCAAGACGGCTGCAAAACTCCTCCCCGCTCAAAGCCTGGGCGCATCCCTAGATGCCAGCACCACCCACCTTGCCCTGACTCTACATCCCCGGGCAGGGCGGCTCCAAGACAAACACAGAACAACGCTACACAGAACGCTACAAGCAATGCACCCCGAAGGATGAGAGGCAGCTCTCGGAGAGAACGACGACACCCAGATGGAACCCCCCGTCCGGCAAGACCGCCTGCGGGACCCCGACGGTGACGTCGGCAGGCCCTACGGCAACACCAGAGAACGCCAACAGCTTCGCGGCCCGTGACAAGAGCTTCCTCTCACAACCGAGACGACAGACGCGCAACCAGCCCAGCTTCAAGACCTAACCGCCTACGGATGCAAGGAAGAAACGCCAGTCCCCAAAAAACTCACAGCCACAGAGCGGCGCCGCTCACGCGGCCGGGAACGACGCCGCCCAAGACGACCGTCCGAGACGCCAAAACGATCCACGCCTGAAGCTTGCGACGCCAAAAGAGAAGCGCCCGATGGGCGCCGAGCCCACGACTAGGGCCTCGCCGAGCCCTAGTAACGCTGCCGAGGCACCTGCCCGGCTCCTAAAGAACAAAGAGAGCAACCGAGACCCGAGGAAGGTCGGAGACACCCAACACAAAACACACACGCTGCACAATAACGCACACAGCCTGGAACCGCCCTGCCCGCCACACGTTCCCGTCACGTTGAAGAGGAACCTGCTCCTTTTCCCTGCTCCCAAAGGGGACCGCTTCCCAGACAGCCCGCTCCGCTGCACCATCCTTAAAACCCCTCCCTCCCCCAACCCCTTCCTCAGCACCGTTGCCTCAACGTAGCTTTCAAGGGGCCCAGAGTCCCGGTCCACCCATCCTTCAGAAGAACAAGCGCACAGGCAGCCCACTGCATCGGTCCTCCAAGTCCCAGGTGCCTTTTCATCATCTAAACAAAAACAACAAAAATACACACACCGCCCTGTCAGTCAGCATCCCATCACTCAACAAGGACCTACCCCCGCAACGTCCCCCACCTCACGCGCACCCGGCTGATCCGTGCCCATTCCGGACGAGGACGAACGCCATCCCCTGCGGCCCCTAGAGATACCACAGGATACACAAAGTTACCGTCGCTCTGCCAAAAAAGGAAGAACGAACCACACCAGCCCCGCGCCCCTCCCCTCTGCGACCCAGCTCACCTCAAACGCGCACCCAGGCCCAAGGGCAGCCGGCGCACAACCTGCAGAACCAGAGACAAACGCTTCCATTGAGTGGCCGTACGACAGACACCTTGCTCTCAAACAACAGCCTGGCCTTCAACCCCCTCACCTCTCGGACCTCTTGTCGGCATGCGGCGTCTCCCCTCCGAAGCCTGCGGGCGGCACCTGCAAGAACCCAAGCAAAAAAGGACCCGCTCAGGTGCTGCGGGAGTCTCAGGACACCCGCACCAACCCCCCCCATCTCAGACACGCACCTTTCCCTCGACAGCTCACCTGCCTGGCCTCCATCAGATACGGTCGCCACCTTGAGGCTCGCCCACCACCTGCAAGAGCCAAACGCATGTTGCTCACAACCACCTGCAACGCGACCCCTCAGGACGAATCGCTACGCTTCAGCCCACCCGTCACCGCTCACCCTGTGCGATTCCCCTCCGGTGCCCAGATCCCGCTCGGCTCCTCGCACGCGCCCAAAGAAAAATTACCACAATGGGCTCGTAGAGCCAACAGCCACACCTTCCATCTAGATACACCGCACACCAACTCACCTGCTGACAGCGCCGCCCTCCATCACCCTGCACGACTCCTCCCTCGGCACCTGCCAAACCGATGTCAAACAAGTCACCTGCATGCACGGCCACAGCTGAACCATGACACGGGTCTCGATCGCATGTAGGAACACCCCCTTGAGAGCCCAACTAGGGCGGCTCCTAAACATAAGCACAATACATCAAACATTAAGCCCAGCACACAGACAAACCACAACACCCTTGACATGCTACCTGCTCAGCTAAGACTCCAGCTCCCTCTCCCAGACACCTACGGTTCTTCCCTGGGGGCCCAGCCCACAAAACCCAACAGGAATTATTTCCCTCACCCACCGACAACAGCCACTTGATCCAAGACGGCTGCAAAACTCCTCCCCGCTCAAAGCCTGGGCGCATCCCTAGATGCCAGCACCACCCACCTTGCCCTGACTCTACATCCCCGGGCAGGGCGGCTCCAAGACAAACACAGAACAATGCTACACAGAACGCTACAAGCAATGCACCCCGAAGGATGAGAGGCAGCTCTCGGAGAGAACGACGACACCCAGACGGAAACCCCCGTCCGGCAAGACCGCCTGCGGGACCCCGACGGTGACGTCGGCAGGCCCTACGGCAACACCAGAGAACGCCAACAGCTTCGCGGCCCGTGACAAGAGCTTCCTCTCACAACCGAGACGACAGACGCGCAACCAGCCCAGCTTCAAGACCTAACCGCCTACGGATGCAAGGAAGAAACGCCAGTCCCCAAAAAACTCACAGCCACAGAGCGGCGCCGCTCACGCGGCCGGGAACGACGACGCCCAAGACGGCCGTCCGAGACGCCAAAACGATCCACGCCTGAAGCTTGCGACGCCAAAAGAGAAGCGCCCGATGGGCGCCGAGCCCATGACTAGGGCCTCGCCGGGCACTACCAACGCTGCCGAGGCACCTGCCCGGCTCCTAAAGAACAAAGAGAACAACCGAGACCCGAGGAAGGTCGGAGACACCCAACACAAAACACACACGCTGCACAATAACGCACACAGCCTGGAACCGCCCTGCCCGCCACACGTTCCCGTCACGTTGAAGAGGAACCTGCTCCTTTTCCCTGCTCCCAAAGGGGACCGCTTCCCAGACAGCCCGCTCCGCTGCACCATCCTTAAAACCCCTCCCTCCCCCAACCCCTTCCTCAGCACCGTTGCCTCAACTTAGCTTTCAAGGGGCCCAGAGTCCCGGTCCACCCATCCTTCAGAAGAACAAGCGCACAGGCAGCCCACTGCATCGGTCCTCCAAGTCCCAGGTGCCTTTTCATCATCTAAACAAAAACAACAAAAATACACACACCGCCCTGTCAGTCAGCATCCCATCACTCAACAAGGACCTACCCCGCAATGTCCCCCACCTCACGCGCACCCGGCTGATCCGTGCCCATTCCGGACGAGGACGAACGCCACCCTCTGCGGCCCCTAGAGATACCACAGGATACACAAAGTTACCGTCACTCTGCCAAAAAAGGAAGAACGAACCACACCAGCCCCGCGCCCCTCCCCTCTGCGACCCAGCTCACCTCAAACGCGCATCCAGGCCCAAGGGCAGCTGCCGCACAACCTGCAGAACCAGAGACAAACGCTTCCATTGAGTGGCCGTACGACAGACACCTTGCTCTCAAACAACAGCCTGGCCTTCAACCCCCTCACCTCTCGGACCTCTCGTCGGCACGCGGCGTCTCCCCTCCGAAGCCTGCGGGCGGCACCTGCAAGAACCCAAGCAAAAAAGGACCCGCTCAGGTGCTGCGGGACTCTCAGGACACCCGCACCAACCCCCCCCATCTCAGACACGCACCTTTCCCTCGACAGCTCACCTGCCTGGCCCCCATCAGATACGGTTGCCATCTTGAGGCTCGCCCACCACCTGCAAGAGCCAAACGCATGTTGCTCACAACCACCTGCAACGCGGCACCTCAGGACGAATCGCTACGCTTCAGCCCACCCGTCACCGCTCACCCTGTGCGATTCCCCTCCGGTGCCCAGATCCCGCTCGGCTCCTCGCATGCGCCCAAAGAAAAATTACCACAATGGGCTCGTAGAGCCAACAGCCACATCTTCCCTCTAGCTACACCACACACCAACTCACCTGCTGACAGCGCCGCCCTCCATCACCCTGCACGACTCCTCCCTCGGCACCTGCCAAACCGATGTCAAACAAGTCACCTGCATGCACGGCCACAGCTGAACCATGACACAGGTCTCGATCGCATGTAGGAACACCCCCTTGAGAGCCCAACTAGGGCGGCTCCTAAACATAAGCACAATACATCAAACATTAGGCCCAGCACACAGACAAACCACAACACCCTTGACATGCTACCTGCTCAGCTAAGACTCCAGCTCCCTCTCCCAGACACCTACGGTTCTTCCCTGGGGGCCCAGCCCACAAAACCCAACAGGAATTACTTCCCTCACCCACCGACAACAGCCACTTGATCCAAGACGGCTGCAAAACTCCTCCCCGCTCAAAGCCTGGGCGCATCCCTAGATGCCAGCACCACCCACCTTGCCCTGACTCTACATCCCCGGGCAGGGCGGCTCCAAGACACACACAGAACAACGCTACACAGAACGCTACAAGCAATGCACCCCGAAGGATGAGAGGCAGCTCTCGGAGAGAACGACGACACCCAGACGGAAACCCCCGTCCGGCAAGACCGCCTGCGGGACCCCGACGGCGACGTCAGCAGGCCCTACGGCAACACCAGAGAACGCCGACAGCTTCGTGGCCCGTGACAAGAGCTTCCTCTCACAACCGAGACGACAGACGCGCAACCAGCCCAGCTTCAAGACCTAACCGCCTACGGATGCAAGGAAGAAACGCCAGTCCCCAAAAAACTCACAGCCACAGAGCGGCGCCGCTCACGCAGCCGGGAACGACGACGCCCAAGACGACCGTCCGAGACGCCAAAACGATCCACGCCTGAAGCTTGCGACGCCAAAAGAGAAGCGCCCGATGGGCGCCGAGCCCATGACTAGGGCCTCGCCGGGCACTACCAACGCTGCCGAGGCACCTGCCCGGCTCCTAAAGAACAAAGAGAGCAACCGAGACCCGAGGAAGGTCGGAGACACCCAACACAAAACACACACGCTGCACAATAACGCACACAGCCTGGAACCCCCCTGCCCGCCACACGTTCCCGTCACGTTGAAGAGGAACCTGCTCCTTTTCCCTGCTCCCAAAGGGGACCGCTTCCCAGACAGCCCGCTCCGCTGCACCATCCTTAAAACCCCTCCCTCCCCCAACCCCTTCCTCAGCACCGTTGCCTCAACTTAGCTTTCAAGGGGCCCAGAGTCCCGGTCCACCCATCCTTCAGAAGAACAAGCGCACAGGCAGCCCACTGCATCGGTCCTCCAAGTCCCAGGTGCCTTTTCATCATCTAAACAAAAACAACAAAAATACACACACCGCCCCGTCAGTCAGCATCCCATCACTCAACAAGGACCTACCCCCGCAACGTCCCCCACCTCACGCGCACCCGGCTGATCCGTGCCCATTCCGGACGAGGACGAACGCCATCCCCTGCGGCCCCTAGAGATACCACAGGATACACAAAGTTACCGTCACTCTGCCAAAAAAGGAAGAACGAACCACACCAGCCCCGCGCCCCTCCCCTCTGCGACCCAGCTCACCTCAAACGCGCATCCAGGCCCAAGGGCAGCCGCCGCACAACCTGCAGAACCAGAGACAAACGCTTCCATTGAGTGGCCGTACGACAGACACCTTGCTCTCAAACAACAGCCTGGCCTTCAACCCCCTCACCTCTCGGACCTCTCGTCGGCACGCGGCGTCTCCCCTCTGAAGCCTGCGGGCGGCACCTGCAAGAACCCAAGCAAAAAAGGACCCGCTCAGGTGCTGCGGGACTCTCAGGACACCCGCACCAACCCCCCCCATCTCAGACACGCACCTTTCCCTCGACAGCTCACCTGCCTGGCCCCCATCAGATACGGTTGCCATCTTGAGGCTCGCCCACCACCTGCAAGAGCCAAACGCACGTTGCTCACAACCACCTGCAACGCGGCACCTCAGGACGAATCGCTACGCTTCAGCCCACCCATCACCGCTCACCCTGTGCGATTCCCCTCCGGTGCCCAGATCCCGCTCGGCTCCTCGCATGCGCCCAAAGAAAAATTACCACAATGGGCTCATAGAGCCAACAGCCACATCTTCCCTCTAGCTACACCACACACCAACTCACCTGCTGACAGCGCCGCCCTCCATCACCCTGCACGACTCCTCCCTCGGCACCTGCCAAACCGATGTCAAACAAGTCACCTGCACGCACGGCCACAGCTGAACCACGACACAGGTCTCGATCGCATGTAGGAACACCCCCTTGAGAGCCCAACTAGGGCGGCTCCTAAACATAAGCACAATACATCAAACATTAAGCCCAGCACACAGACAAGCCAGAACACCCTTGACATGCTACCTGCTCAGCTAAGACTCCAGCTCCCTCCCCCAGACACCTACGGTTCTTCCCTGGGGGCCCACAAAACCCAACAGGATTTCCTCCCCTCACCCACCGACAACAGCCAGTCGATCCAAGACGGCTGCAAAACTCCTTCCCCCCCTCCACCCCCCCCAAAAGCCTGGGCGCATCCCTAGATGCCAGCACCACCCACCTTGCCCTGACTCTCCATCCCCGGGCAGGGCGGCTCCAAGACAAACACAGAACAACGCTACGCAGAACGCTACAAGCAATGCACCCCGAAGGATGAGAGGCAGCTCTCGGAGAGAACGACGACACCCAGATGGAACCCCCCGTCCGGCAAGACCGCCTGCGGGACCCCGACGGTGACGTCGGCAGGCCCTACGGCAACACCAGAGAACGCCAACAGCTTCGCGGCCCGTGACAAGAGCTTCCTCTCACAACCGAGACGACAGACGCGCAACCAGCCCAGCTTCAAGACCTAACTGCCTACGGATGCAAGGAAGAAACGCCAGTCCCCAAAAAACTCACAGCCACAGAGCGGCGCCGCTCACGCGGCCGGGAACGACGCCACCCAAGACGGCCGTCCGAGACGCCAAAACGATCCACGCCTGAAGCTTGCGACGCCAAAAGAGAAGCGCCCGATGGGCGCCGAGCCCATGACTAGGGCCTCGCCGGGCACTACCAACGCTGCCGAGGCACCTGCCCGGCTCCTAAAGAACAAAGAGAACAACCGAGACCCGAGGAAGGTCGGAGACACCCAACACAAAACACACACGCTGCACAATAACGCACACAGCCTGGAACCGCCCTGCCCGCCACACGTTCCCGTCACGTTGAAGAGGAACCTGCTCCTTTTCCCTGCTCCCAAAGGGGACCGCTTCCCAGACAGCCCGCTCCGCTGCACCATCCTTAAAACCCCTCCCTCCCCCAACCCCTTCCTCAGCACCGTTGCCTCAGCTTAGCTTTCAAGGGGTCCAGAGTCCCGGTCCACCCATCCTTCAGAAGAACAAGCGCACAGGCAGCCCACTGCATCGGTCCTCCAAGTCCCAGGTGCCTTTTCATCATCTAAACAAAAACAACAAAAATACACACACCGCCCTGTCAGTCAGCATCCCATCACTCAACAAGGACCTACCCCCGCAACGTCCCCCACCTCACGCGCACCCGGCTGATCCGTGCCCATTCCGGACGAGGACGAACGCCATCCCCTGTGGCCCCTAGAGATACCACAGGACACACAAAGTTACCGTCGCTCTGCCAAAAAAGGAAGAACGAACCACACCAGCCCCGCGCCCCTCCCCTCTGCGACCCAGCTCACCTCAAACGCGCATCCAGGCCCAAGGGCAGCCGGCGCACAACCTGCAGAACCAGAGACAAACGCTTCCATTGAGTGGCCGTACGACAGACACCTTGCTCTCAAACAACAGCCTGGCCTTCAACCCCCTCACCTCTCGGACCTCTCGTCGGCATGCAGCGTCTCCCCTCCGAAGCCTGCGGGCGGCACCTGCAAGAACCCAAGCAAAAAAGGACCCGCTCAGGTGCTGCGGGACTCTCAGGACACCCGCACCAACCCTCCCCATCTCAGACACGCACCTTTCCCTCGACAGCTCACCTGCCTGGCCTCCATCAGATACGGTCGCCACCTTGAGGCTCGCCCACCACCTGCAAGAGCCAAACGCACGTTGCTCACAACCACCTGCAACGCGGCACCTCAGGACGAATCGCTACGCTTCAGCCCACCCGTCACCGCTCACCCTGTGCGATTCCCCTCCGGTGCCCAGATCCCGCTCGGCTCCTCGCATGCGCCCAAAGAAAAGTTACCACAATGGGCTCGTAGAGCCAACAGCCACATCTTCCCTCTAGCTACACCACACACCAACTCACCTGCTGACAGCGCCGCCCTCCATCACCCTGCACGACTCCTCCCTCGGCACCTGCCAAACCGATGTCAAACAAGTCACCTGCATGCACGGCCACAGCTGAACCACGACACAGGTCTCGATCGCATGTAGGAACACCCCCTTGAGAGCCCAACTAGGGCGGCTCCTAAACATAAGCACAATACATCAAACATTAAGCCCAGCACACAGACAAACCACAACACCCTTGACATGCTACCTGCTCAGCTAAGACTCCAGCTCCCTCTCCCAGACACCTACGGTTCTTCCCTGGGGGCCCAGCCCACAAAACCCAACAGGAATTACTTCCCTCACCCACCGACAACAGCCACTTGATCCAAGACGGCTGCAAAACTCCTCCCCGCTCAAAGCCTGGGCGCATCCCTAGATGCCAGCACCACCCACCTTGCCCTGACTCTCCATCCCCGGGCAGGGCGGCTCCAAGACACACACAGAACAACGCTACACAGAACGCTACAAGCAATGCACCCCGAAGGATGAGAGGCAGCTCTCGGAGAGAACGACGACACCCAGACGGAAACCCCCGTCCGGCAAGACCGCCTGCGGGACCCCGACGGTGATGTCGGCAGGCCCTACGGCAACACCAGAGAACGCCAACAGCTTCGTGGCCCGTGACAAGAGCTTCCTCTCACAACCGAGACGACAGACGCGCAACCAGCCCAGCTTCAAGACCTAACCGCCTACGGATGCAAGGAAGAAACGCCAGTCCCCAAAAAACTCACAGCCACAGAGCGGCGCCGCTCACGCGGCCGGGAACGACGACGCCCAAGACGACCGTCCGAGACGCCAAAACGATCCACGCCTGAAGCTTGCGACGCCAAAAGAGAAGCGCCCGATGGGCGCCGAGCCCACGACTAGGGCCTCGCCGAGCCCTAGTAACGCTGCCGAGGCACCTGCCCGGCTCCTAAAGAACAAAGAGAGCAACCGAGACCCGAGGAAGGTCGGAGACACCCAACACAAAACACACACGCTGCACAATAACGCACACAGCCTGGAACCGCCCTGCCCGCCACACGTTCCCGTCACGTTGAAGAGGAACCTGCTCCTTTTCCCTGCTCCCAAAGGGGACCGCTTCCCAGACAGCCCGCTCCGCTGCACCATCCTTAAAACCCCTCCCTCCCCCAACCCCTTCCTCAGCACCGTTGCCTCAACTTAGCTTTCAAGGGGTCCAGAGTCCCGGTCCACCCATCCTTCAGAAGAACAAGCGCACAGGCAGCCCACTGCATCGGTCCTCCAAGTCCCAGGTGCCTTTTCATCATCTAAACAAAAACAACAAAAATACACACACCGCCCTGGCAGTCAGCATCCCGTCACTCAACAAGGACCTACCCCCGCAACGTCCCCCACCTCACGCGCACCCGGCTGATCCGTGCCCATTCCGGACGAGGACGAACGCCACCCCCTGCGGCCCCTAGAGATACCACAGGACACACAAAGTTACCGTCGCTCTGCCAAAAAAGGAAGAACGAACCACACCAGCCCCGCGCCCCTCCCCTCTGCGACCCAGCTCACCTCAAACGCGCATCCAGGCCCAAGGGCAGCCGCCGCACAACCTGCAGAACCAGAGACAAACGCTTCCATTGAGTGGCCGTACGACACCTTGCTCTCAAACAACAGCCTGGCCTTCAACCCCCTCACCTCTCGGACCTCTCGTCGGCACGCGGCGTCTCCCCTCTGAAGCCTGCGGGCGGCACCTGCAAGAACCCAAGCAAAAAAGGACCCGCTCAGGTGCTGCGGGACTCTCAGGACACCCGCACCAACCGCCCCCATCTCAGACACGCACCTTTCCCTCGACAGCTCACCTGCCTGGCCTCCATCAGATACGGTCGCCACCTTGAGGCTCGCCCACCACCTGCAAGAGCCAAACGCATGTTGCTCACAACCACCTGCAACGCGACACCTCAGGACGAATCGCTACGCTTCAGCCCACCCGTCACCGCTCGCCCTGTGCGATTCCCCTCCGGTGCCCAGATCCCGCTCGGCTCCTCGCATGCGCCCAAATAAAAATTACCACAATGGGCTCGTAGAGCCAACAGCCACATCTTCCCTCTAGCTACACCACACACCAACTCACCTGCTGACAGCGCCGCCCTCCATCACCCTGCACGACTCCTCCCTCGGCACCTGCCAAACCGATGTCAAACAAGTCACCTGCACGCACGGCCACAGCTGAACCACGACACAGGTCTCGATCGCATGTAGGAACACCCCCTTGAGAGCCCAACTAGGGCGGCTCCTAAACATAAGCACAATACATCAAACATTAAGCCCAGCACACAGACAAGCCAGAACACCCTTGACATGCTACCTGCTCAGCTAAGACTCCAGCTCCCTCTCCCAGACACCTACGGTTCTTCCCTGGGGGCCCACAAAACCCAACAGGATTTCCTCCCCTCACCCACCGACAACAGCCAGTCGATCCAAGACGGCTGCAAAATTCCTTCCCCCCCTCCACCCCCCCCAAAAGCCTGGGCGCATCCCTAGATGCCAGCACCACCCACCTTGCCCTGACTCTCCATCCCCGGGCAGGGCGGCTCCAAGACAAACACAGAACAACGCTACGCAGAACGCTACAAGCAATGCACCCCGAAGGATGAGAGGCAGCTCTCGGAGAGAACGACGACACCCAGATGGAAACCCCCGTCCGGCAAGACCGCCTGCGGGACCCCGACGGTGACGTCGGCAGGCCCTACGGCAACACCAGAGAACGCCAACAGCTTCGTGGCCCGTGACAAGAGCTTCCTCTCACAACCGAGACGACAGACGCGCAACCAGCCCAGCTTCAAGACCTAACCGCCTACGGATGCAAGGAAGAAACGCCAGTCCCCAAAAAACTCACAGCCACAGAGCGGCGCCGCTCACGCGGCCGGGAACGACGACGCCCAAGACGACCGTCCGAGACGCCAAAACGATCCACGCCTGAAGCTTGCAACGCCAAAAGAGAAGCGCCCGATGGGCGCCGAGCCCACGACTAGGGCCTCGCCGAGCCCTAGTAACGCTGCCGAGGCACCTGCCCGGCTCCTAAAGAACAAAGAGAGCAACCGAGACCCGAGGAAGGTCGGAGACACCCAACACAAAACACACACGCTGCACAATAACGCACACAGCCTGGAACCGCCCTGCCCGCCACACGTTCCCGTCACGTTGAAGAGGAACCTGCTCCTTTTCCCTGCTCCCAAAGGGGACCGCTTCCCAGACAGCCCGCTCCGCTGCACCATCCTTAAAACCCCTCCCTCCCCCAACCCCTTCCTCAGCACCGTTGCCTCAACTTAGCTTTCAAGGGGCCCAGAGTCCCGGTCCACCCATCCTTCAGAAGAACAAGCGCACAGGCAGCCCACTGCATCGGTCCTCCAAGTCCCAGGTGCCTTTTCATCATCTAAACAAAAACAACAAAAATACACACACCGCCCTGGCAGTCAGCATCCCGTCACTCAACAAGGACCTACCCCCGCAACGTCCCCCACCTCACGCGCACCCGGCTGATCCGTGCCCATTCCGGACGAGGACGAACGCCATCCCCTGCGGCCCCTAGAGATACCACAGGATACACAAAGTTACCGTCACTCTGCCAAAAAAGGAAGAACGAACCACACCAGCCCCGCGCCCCTCCCCTCTGCGACCCAGCTCACCTCAAACGCGCATCCAGGCCCAAGGGCAGCCGCCGCACAACCTGCAGAACCAGAGACAAACGCTTCCATTGAGTGGCCGTACGACACCTTGCTCTCAAACAACAGCCTGGCCTTCAACCCCCTCACCTCTCGGACCTCTCGTCGGCACGCGGCGTCTCCCCTCTGAAGCCTGCGGGCGGCACCTGCAAGAACCCAAGCAAAAAAGGACCCGCTCAGGTGCTGCGGGACTCTCAGGACACCCGCACCAACCGCCCCCATCTCAGACACGCACCTTTCCCTCGACAGCTCACCTGCCTGGCCTCCATCAGATACGGTCGCCACCTTGAGGCTCGCCCACCACCTGCAAGAGCCAAACGCATGTTGCTCACAACCACCTGCAACGCGACACCTCAGGACGAATCGCTACGCTTCAGCCCACCCGTCACCGCTCGCCCTGTGCGATTCCCCTCCGGTGCCCAGATCCCGCTCGGCTCCTCGCACGCGCCCAAAGAAAAATTACCACAATGGGCTCGTAGAGCCAACAGCCACATCTTCCCTCTAGCTACACCACACACCAACTCACCTGCTGACAGCGCCGCCCTCCATCACCCTGCACGACTCCTCCCTCGGCACCTGCCAAACCGATGTCAAACAAGTCACCTGCATGCACGGCCACAGCTGAACCACGACACGGGTCTCGATCGCATGTAGGAACACCCCCTTGAGAGCCCAACTAGGGCGGCTCCTAAACATAAGCACAATACATCAAACATTAAGCCCAGCACACAGACAAACCACAACACCCTTGACATGCTACCTGCTCAGCTAAGACTCCAGCTCCCTCTCCCAGACACCTACGGTTCTTCCCTGGGGGCCCAGCCCACAAAACCCAACAGGAATTACTTCCCTCACCCACCGACAACAGCCACTTGATCCAAGACGGCTGCAAAACTCCTCCCCGCTCAAAGCCTGGGCGCATCCCTAGATGCCAGCACCACCCACCTTGCCCTGACTCTACATCCCCGGGCAGGGCGGCTCCAAGACAAACACAGAACAACGCTACACAGAACGCTACAAGCAATGCACCCCGAAGGATGAGAGGCAGCTCTCGGAGAGAACGGCGACACCCAGACGGAAACCCCCGTCCGGCAAGACCGCCTGCGGGACCCCGACGGTGACGTCGGCAGGCCCTACGGCAACACCAGAGAACGCCAACAGCTTCGTGGCCCGTGACAAGAGCTTCCTCTCACAACCGAGACGACAGACGCGCAACCAGCCCAGCTTCAAGACCTAACCGCCTACGGATGCAAGGAAGAAACGCCAGTCCCCAAAAAACTCACAGCCACAGAGCGGCGCCGCTCACGCAGCCGGGAACGACGACGCCCAAGACGACCGTCCGAGACGCCAAAACGATCCACGCCTGAAGCTTGCGACGCCAAAAGAGAAGCGCCCGATGGGCGCCGAGCCCACGACTAGGGCCTCGCCGGGCCCTACTAACGCTGCCGATGCACCTGCCCGGCTCCTAAAGAACAAAGAGAGCAACCGAGACCCGAGGAAGGTCGGAGACACCCAACACAAAACACACACGCTGCACAATAACGCACACAGCCTGGAACCGCCCTGCCCGCCACACGTTCCCGTCACGTTGAAGAGGAACCTGCTCCTTTTCCCTGCTCCCAAAGGGGACCGCTTCCCAGACAGCCCGCTCCGCTGCACCATCCTTAAAACCCCTCCCTCCCCCAACCCCTTCCTCAGCACCGTTGCCTCAACTTAGCTTTCAAGGGGCCCAGAGTCTCAGTCCACCCATCCTTCAGAAGAACAAGCGCACAGGCAGCCCACTGCATCGGTCCTCCAAGGGCCAGGTGCCTTTTCATCATCTAAACAAAAACAACAAAAATACACACACCGCCCTGTCAGTCAGCATCCCATCACTCAACAAGGACCTACCCCGCAACGTCCCCCACCTCACGCGCACCCGGCTGATCCGTGCCCATTCCGGACGAGGACGAACGCCACCCCCTGCGGCCCCTAGAGATACCACAGGACACACAAAGTTGCCGTCGCTCTGCCAAAAAAGGAAGAACGAACCACACCAGCCCCGCGCCCCTCCCCTCTGCGACCCAGCTCACCTCAAACGCGCATCCAGGCCCAAGGGCAGCCGCCGCACAACCTGCAGAACCAGAGACAAACGCTTCCATTGAGTGGCCGTACGACAGACACCTTGCTCTCAAACAACAGCCTGGCCTTCAACCCCCTCACCTCTCGGACCTCTCGTCGGCATGCGGCGTCTCCCCTCCGAAGCCTGCGGGCGGCACCTGCAAGAACCCAAGCAAAAAAGGACCCGCTCAGGTGCTGCGGGACTCTCAGGACACCCGCACCAACCCCCCCCATCTCAGACACGCACCTTTCCCTCGACAGCTCACCTGCCTGGCCTCCAGCAGATACGGTCGCCACCTTGAGGCTCGCCCACCACCTGCAAGAGCCAAACGCACGTTGCTCACAACCACCTGCAACGCGACACCTCAGGACGAATCGCTACGCTTCAGCCCACCCGTCACCGCTCACCGTAGCCTTCGCTGAGGTCTCATCACCACACTGTGTCTCTCCCACAAAGCCTACATGGAGCATGTGCAAGAACTTAAGGAAGAAGGTACATGCTACGATATTACCCACAACAGCAACCTACCCACGCCGAATCCCGTTCTCACACATCTTTTCTTTGACAGCTTGCCTTTCCAGCCTCTGTCAGTTCCAGCTGCCACTTTGAGGCTCACCCATCACCTGTAACACACAAGTAACACAGGTCACTTTTACCTTCGCTATCAACACAACACCTCAGAAAGAACCGCTACTTCAGCACACCAATCACCTCTCACCTTGATCCACTCCCCTCCTGTGTCCAGCTCACACTTGGCTCATTCCTTACTGCCTTCTAACCCCCCAAAACACACTGCAGACTCATTCAGCCGTCAGTCACATCTTCCTTCTATATACCACACACCGTCCTACCTTCTTACAGCATTTCCCCAGCTTTCCTCTGTCACCCTGAAGAACTCCTCCGCCGCCTCTGGAAAAAAAGGACATGGTGGAAGTCACCTGGATGCACAGCAATAGCTTAACTGATCCATAGGTCTTGCTCCCATGTAGGAATACCATGTAGAGCCCAACTACCACCTGCCATTAAAGGACATATGTTAACTCAAGCATTACACCCTATACACGTACAAACCTGAAGACCGTTAGGATGTACTCTCAGCTAGCACTCTAGCTGCCAGCTACATTCATCCCCTTAACATCTACAAAATACTACTAAAGTTACTGACCTTTCCCATTGCTTTTGGCTCTCGGCTCTGCACAAGGCTACGCAGGGTTTTACAGAAGTCTATGGATATTAACTATCCACTTGTATCGCTCTTCTTTTCTTAAAGAAACAGCATATATAAATTCCCATACATAAATGCATACAGAACACTCACCCTAACCCCTACCGCATCTTATCAATACCCTTAACAGTTAATGTCAACACCTTCTAGATTACACAAGAGCGTTAATGAAAATAATTTTAAGATTCAATAAAGTTGAGAATTCCAATAATAAAAAGAAACATACTCAAAACTAAAAAGAAAAAAATAACAGAACAACATACTATCAAGCCATCTTACCACACCTGAACCTCCAATGCAGTATTAGATAAGGAAAAACATATAAGTTTAGACACAAATGATCTTTCAAATTTAAATGCCACCAACCCTTATTGAGTTCTAAAAGCCTTACCTCTCACAAGCATCTGCATGTCTTTAAATATCAAAACATACCTATCCAAAAATATTTAAACAGCTCAAAACTTACAATTAAGTGCAGGAACACCAAAGCACCCACACTGGAGAAACCCAGGAGGAAAGTGAGCTCCCTCACCAGAGGCTGTGGCTCATATACCCCGGGCCCTGCCCACCACCCTTCCCACAATCACCTGGGAAAGGGGAGGGGTGAACCACCACAGGGTATAAAGGCAGCTGAAGGAACAGCAGGGAGTTTTCTCGAGTGCTTTATGTTAACAGCATGGAAGAAGACAAAAAGAGTGGTTCTTACTGTAATTGTACTACTATTTGTTTTTCTTCACCTACGTGTATTGCATCAGCAATGTGGCCAGGTAAGAAATTAAACTTCATTTTCCTGGGATGTATACAGAGAAAAACCATGTCTGTCTTAATAATTTATATAGAAGAGCAGCTCCTGGATTATAATAGCACTATTATGACCATTAGTTGTATGTTTTACTTTTCTGTAAAACAGAAGAGTTATACAATTATGGTTCATTTCTAGCAAAACCACACATACTATCTATATACTAGCAGAGCTATAGTCTAGATATGACTGAATGGCAAAGTGAATTAAATCTCTGGCTCAAATGAGATTATTTTCTATAAATCACTGATAATTCAGAGTAATTTTGACACTCTGATTTCCTTAAGACACTGATAGCAGTCTCAAAGGACAAAAATTACAAAAGGGAAATACAGGAATGGTATCAAAAGTTATATGAAGTGTCCTAATGAGCATATAAGCAGCTAAATAAAGAATAAATGGGGAAGTGCAATAAAAACTCATTGAGACGTGTGTTGCTAAAAATAGATCCAGGCTATTGATTCTCCAAGAACCTCGAGAGAAGGTCAGAGCCACCCGTAGACATTTTTGGGGTACCAGATACCAAAGAGAAACATACTATAAGACAGAAAACAAATTAATTACTGCGGAGTACAAAGATGGCTTTAGGAAAGGTCCTGGCAGAACAAGAGGCGTTGTCACAGGGATAGGAATAGTTTCTAATGGACCAGAGAAACTAAAGCAGTGGTGAGAATGCAGGAAGCTCAAAAGGGAATTGACCAAACTAACAGATATTCTCGGGGGAGCCGGAACAGGGGGGCGGCAAAGAATTAAGAAAAAAGTGATCGGGGTAACAGATACCGACTCAGGAATAGAGCTGGAGGGTAAAGAGGGGTGAAAAGTGCCCTTCTGAGCTAGAACAGGGTCCTGGGCTATCTCTATGAGGGGATGTCTCGTGGGAACTCAGCAAACGGAGCAGAGGAGTCCCGAGGGAGCCCAAGACACCAAAGCAGCCTTGGAGCTGGAGCCTGAGGAGAGTCTAGGAAAGGACTGTGAGTAGGATAGAAGATGTCCTGAGGAAGGCAGAGAGACAGAAAAGTATTTGGGGATGTGACAATTACATCCAGAGGGCATCTGAGCTCAGTAAACGCAACGTGAGAAAGCCAGGGAACAAATGGAGGCACAAACAGAAGGAAGAAAGGACAGAATGACTGCTGTGCGCAGCATATACAGACTCGGGAAATCTTCAGATGGTGAGAGAGGGGCGCGAGTGCCGCGGCAAAGCTAAAAGCGCGCAGAATGCGACCTCAAAGGGGCCGGTAGGTGTGGCGGCACCCTGAGGGGTCGTGGATGAGGCGCAGAGACAAAAGAATGCTCTGGGAAATGAGGATACGGTCTGGAGGGGTGTGACCAAATTACAGATCTCCTCAGGAGCCGGGGACCGGCTGGAGGTACCGTAGTCAGCAGACGGTATGCTAAGAGTGCTCCGAGGCACAAGCAAACCCGAAGACTGGGTTCAGAGATAACAAGGGAAGACCAAAGTCCGCTACTGAGCTAAAACAGGGTTGTGGGACGCAAAGGGGCTCTCTGGACGCACGGCGACTGGGAGCGGAGGGGTCACGAAAGGCTTGCGGGGTAAGAGATTGAAAAGGAGAGTAAATGCTACCAAAATGCTGTGGAGCACAGGGAAGGTCTCGGGAGGCATCCTAGATGGCATAGAAAAGAAAAAGATTGCTCTTTTTTGGGAACAGATGTCTTGGAGAGGTGCGATTGCGACAACAATGTGCTGCTGGGGAACGTCTAAGACGGTGAGGTAAAAGGCCTATGAGGTAGAAGAAGACATTTTAAAAGCTGCGACACTAACAAAAGACAATAAATTATTCAAGTGTTAATACAGCCAGTGGATAACATTAGGCAGAGGAGTTAAAAACTGATAGTAAAGAAATAGGGAAAAACATAAAACACCAAAGGCCAAGTGACTTGGAGATGTAGGGGAAAAAAAAAATCAAGTGTGGGATGTTAGAAAAACAAAGAGAAAAATGAAAAGACGGACAGGAAACTGAAACGGGAGCGGAAAGAAAGTTAAAATGCAGCAGTACTAATGAAAGACAAGAAATAATTCTGAGAAACAGCAAAGGGAATAAAAGTAGACAGAATATTTAGGAAGCAAGAGATTAGGAAAAGGAAGGGCAAAAATAGATAGGGACAGCCATCTAAAAGAGACAGCAAATTTTAAAAGCTGTGACGCTAAGGGAAGAGAAGAAATAATTTTAAAAAGACAGCAAAGGGAGAAAAATTGGCATAGAAAAGGTTTAAAAAGCAAGGGGGATTATGGAAATAAAGATAAAATTTAAAACATAGGGACAGCAAACGGATGAAGAAAACTGGTGAAGTGATGGTGTTAAGGGAAGACATATACTTGAAAGAAAACAGAGCAAAATAAGCACAGGAAACGGGCTAAAGGAAGAAAGCTAAAAAAGTGACAGGGATTAGGGAAACCTAGAGCAAACTATTAATAATAGGGATGGAAAATAGAAAAATATTATAAAAGCAAAGGTACTGCTACTAAGGACAAGAAATAACTAAAACATAAAGACACCAGATAAAATTGTACAAAATTTTAGAGGAAAATACGATTCAAGAAATGAGGGAAAAAATTAATAGCAGCAACGGTCAAGTAAAATGGAAATGTAGAAAGTAAGTGGAAAAAGCAAGGTCATTAGTGAAATAGAAGAAATAACTTTTTTTAAACTTCCAAAGGAATGAGAGTTAACTTATAAATAACATTTAAAAAGGAAGGACTTATAGGAAAATACAAGAAAAAATTAAAATTAAAACAGAGACGGTAACCTAGAAGGGAGGTAGAAAGGAAATGGAAAAAGCGAGGGCACTAAAGAGAGATGAGAAATAATTTTGCAAAGACAGCAAAGAGAACTGAGGTTGCTGTAGAAAGAAAGCCTAGCCAGCAGTGCGTATTAGGAAATAAAGACAATCTTATGCAATAAGGACAGTGACCCGAAACAGACGTGAAAAGGAAATGTAAAAAGCGAGAGCGCTATGAAAAACAATTGAGAAGTAACACCGGCGAACGAGACAAAAGTAGGAAAGTTTAAAAGCCGAGGGATTAAGAGACAATAACAACTAAAAAATAGTAATAGAAATAAAAGACAGACATAAAATTTTAAAAGCGATGGTGCTAAGGAAAGAGCTGAAAATGAACAAATGACCACAGTAAAGGTGATAATAGTACACAAAAAGAACAAAAAGAACAAAAAGGGTGGTTAGGGTGCCACTGGAAAAAAATTAAAAGGGATTGAATAAGGAGTTCAGCTATCTCAAAGGGGGAAAAGCATTCTTCCTTGGGAATTTGCAGGGCTCGGGGAGGCGGCTTTAAGGGAGACTTGGAGGGGAAGGGATATAGCCAGGCTCGCTAAAGAAGAGCCTAGGGGCGGCGTGCCGAGCTCGAGGGTGAAATCAATATCCCACCTTGAGCAGGTCTACCCCGATGCACGCAGCATAGATGCCGTAAGGCGGGAGATAGAAGCTGTTGTGCAGCGGGATAGCTTTGGTTTTCTTGCCGTCGCAGACATCGCAGAATCATAGAACGTTCTGGGTCAGAAGGGACCCACGAGGATTAGAGTCCAACTCCTTTCCCTGCACAGGACAACCCCAAATTCACCCCATGCCTCTGATGGTGTTGCCCTAGTGCTACTTGATTATTGTCAGGCTTGGCGCTGTGCCTGCTTCCCTGGGGAGCCTGTTCCGTGGCCCTCTGAGTGAAAAACCTTTTCCTAATACCCACCCTAAACCTCCCCTGGACCATCCTCCTGCCGTTCCCTCAGGTCCTATTGTTGGTCACCGGAGAAAAATGATCGGCACCTGCGCCTCCTCCACCCCTTGTGAGGAAGCTGCAGAGGGAGATGAGGTCTCCCTGTCTCTAGGCTTAATAAACCAAGTGACTTTAGCTGCTCCTAGTACGGTTTCTCACCAGATGCGGTGGGATGCCTCGTACAATTCGAGTGCTGCGATGGATGGCTCTAATCTCTTACGAAGGGTTAGGCAAGGAAGGAGATGTGGTGGGGTGGCTCTGTACGTTAGGTAGTGTTTTGGTTGTAGAGAGCTCAATGATTGGGAGGATGAGGTTGACGGCTTATGGGTAAGGATGAGGGGAAAGGCCAACGAGGCAGGTATCCAGCTGGGGGTCTGCTGTAGACCACCTGACTGCAATGAAGAAGTAGCTGAAGAATTCTACAGGCAGCTGGCAGAACTCTCCCAGTTGCTACCCCTTATTCTCATGGGGCACTTGAACTTACCAGATGTCTGCTGGAAAGAAAACGCAGCAGAGGAAACTGTCTAGGAGGTTCGTGGAGCACGTGGAAGGTAACTTCCTGATGCAGCTGGTAAATGAGCCTACTGGGGAGGTGCCTCGACTGACCTGCTCTTTAGAAACAGAAGGACTGGTGGGAGATGGGGGGGTTGGAAGCCATTTTGCGCCTAGCGACTGCACCCTGATGGAATTCCTGATGCCTGGCAAAATAAGGAAGGGGGGCTGGCAAAATCTATACCGTGGACTTGTGGAGGGCAGGCTTTGGACTCTTCAGGATGCTGGTTGAAAGGGTTCCTTGGGAAGAAGTCCTGAAGGGCTAAGGGGTCCTGGAAGGCTGGACGTTCAAGAAGGAAATCTGGAAGGTGCAGAACCAGGTTGTCCCCGTGTGCAGTAAGACAAACGGGCAGGAAGATGACAGGCCTGGCTGAACAGAGAGCTTTTGCGGTGGCTCGGGGGGCGGGGAAAGGAGAGTTTACTGCTTTTGAAGAATGGGTAGGCAAGTCAAGAACAGAACACAGAGCTTGTTATGCCAATCGGAGAGCAAACCAGGAAGGCAAAAGCCCAGCTAGAACTCAACTGGCCACTGTTATTAGAGATGACAAAACATGCTTTTACATATATGCTAACAGAAAGAGAGCCAAAGAGAATCTCCAGCCTCTACTGGGGCCGGGGTGGGGAATGCTGCCACTGAGGACTAGACTGAGGTACTTGATGCCTTCTTGGCCTCAGTCTCTAGTAGACTGGCTGTTTATCACCAGGGTAGTAATGGTTCACCTTCAGTGTGCTCACCAGGGGCATATACAGGATGAGCAGGGGATCAGGCCCAGACACTGCAGGTTCTGCCTGACCAACCCAGTCTCCTTCTATGACCAGGTGACCCACCTAGTGGATGAGGGAAGGGCCGTGGATGTTAGCTACCTGTACTTCAGTAAAGCCTTTGACACTGTCTCCCACAGCATTATCCTGGAGAAGCTGGTGGTTCCTAGCTTGGACAGGTGTACTCCTTGAGTACAAAACCAGCTGGATGGCTGAGCCCAAAGAGTAGTGGTGACAGAGGTTAAACCAAATTTGTGGCTGGTCATGAGCGCTGTTCCCCAGGGGGCAGCTTTAGGGCTAGCCTTGTTCCATGTCTTTATCAATGACCTGAATGAGGGGACAGTGTGCCTTCAGTAAGTTTGCAGATGATACCAAGTTGGGCGGGAGTGTTCATCTGCTTGAGGGTAGGAAGGCTCTGCAGAGGGATCTGGACAGGCTGGACCCATGGCCTGACGTCAACTCTATGAGAATTAACAAGGCTGAGTGCCGGGTCCTGTGCTCGGGTCACAACGACCCCATGCAATGCTACAGGCTTGGGGAAGAGCGGCTGGAAAACTGTGCGGCAGAGAAGGACCCGGGGGTGCTGGTTGACAGCCGGCTGAACGTGAGGCGGTGGTCTGCCTGGGTTGGCAGGGAGGCCGATGGGGTCCTGCCTTGTATCAGAACTGTTGTCAGCCTAAGGCATAGTATATCAGTTCAGTCAAAGGAGGGTTCTAAGTAAATGGATCAGCTTGAAACACAACACATCCTTTACAGCTTAAGTGAGTAGAACACTTAAACACTATTAACAGCTATTTATACTAAAAATCTGATCAAAATGGTACCACACTAAACATTCTTGCTGGTGTTAGAAAAAGCCTCATCCCTTCCTTATGGCACTGCTGCAGGGAGATAACCCTATGAGACTGCAGGGCAATGCTATAGTGTAACAAGAATCTATGCTTACCGATTCACCACCACAGCTACAGCTCTTTCGCTGCTGCTGCACATCATGCTTACGCAATGAAGCCCAAAGTGTCAAACCTAAAGGAATAAAATCAGGGGAACACAGCTGCCCCTCTGAAGGCAGGCTGCCCGGGGTGAGGGGGGCAGCTGTGCGTCGGGGCACAGGGCAGCCAGGCAGACCAGATGCCAGCGGCTGACCTGCAAAGGAGTTGTGCGCTGCTGAGCCTTGGGCTTCGTTGGCTTGGCAGCGCCTCGCCTCTGCACTGCCAGGACCCTGCTCTGCTCATCCAGCATATAAGCACAAGGCTTCAGCGAGCACGCAACAGGAGAGCAGGGTAAGTGAGGGCATGTCACCAAGAAAAAACCCACACAGGAGAAAACCTCATGCAGGAGGCCCATTTCAGTGGAAGGGAGGTCACAGACACACGCAGAGGGAGGGCGGGGGAGGAGGCGGACACTGCCGGACAGGGGCATGTCTGGGCAGACACGCCATGGGGAACGTGCATGGGGATGACTGACACCAGGGGGTCCCCCCAGGATAATCCACAACAGGCAACTCACCTGGGATAACCTGCAGCAGATGATCCGCTCCAGATAACTGACGCACTGCAGAAAACCCATTCCAGACAAGCCCCAGAAATGCCCTTCCAAATGCAGGTGTTTCACACCTAGTAATCTCCAAATTAGGATTTTCATGGTGTTTTTTTCTTTATAGGGTTGGGTTGGTCAATTATTGCTTTGGGGTGTTGGGTTTTTATGTTATCTTTGGGTTGTGTTGTTTTCCATTTTGCTGGGTTTCTTGGGGATTTGTGGGTTGGGTCCTTTTTTTTTTTCCCCATAATATAAAACTTGGGGTTGTTCTTCAAAAATACTGTATAAAGTGGGGGGGGGGGTGTTTTTGAACCACAAAAATTGGTGATTTTCAGTTTGTTCTGTGGGTTTCTTCATTTGGAGTTTTTTGTAGGTTTTTTTTTGTGGTGTGTGTTTTGTCACTCCCCAGCCCACCTACCTGATGTGCGGAAAGCGGACTCCACAATCTGTAAGATTGTGAAGTAGGTATGTTTATTCAGCACGGGGGGTAGTCCCACCAAATCATGCATGCCTGTGTGATAGTTTGTCTTCCATTTATATAGTAAAGCATTACAGATACATACAATTTCCCAATACGCCTATAGATATGCATGACCTTTCCCCACGTCGTATTAAAATTAGCCAAAAAAGTAGTTTCCATAAATCTTTCCCAACTGAGCTTGCACAGTGCCTCCTCGTGGTGGTGATCGGGGGTAGTAAAGATGAAGGCTGCTGGCTCCTCTTCATCACCGCTAGTAACCTTTTGGTTTTGCGCAGACTCAGTTATCTCTTGACACTTGTCCAAACTACTGTTTTACCTGGTTCTTTAGACAATTTTCTATCCTTGTCAGGAATTTGTCCTTCGCAGGTGGATTCCAGGCCTCCTTGCTAATTATTTTACACAGTGGCTAGATAAGCGTTCCGCAACAATTAACTTTCAGCTGGATAAGCATTCAGAGATAGAACAGTTAACTTCTGGTTTTGCATCTTAAGAGCCCCTTCCCCCTTTCATACCCCCCAGCCATTTTCTTGCTTTCCAGCTGCACAAATCCACCTGGAGTTGACTCTTCCAGTTTTCTTTTCCCCAAAACTGTTTGGGTTTTTGTTTAGTGTTTTTCTCTTTGCTTTGGTTCCACCACCCCCCACCACTGCAGACCCAGACTCGAAAGGTTTGGGATTCTTTTGTGCCCTGGCAGCAGCTCCCACTCCGCATATGCGGCCCCATAGGGGAAAATCCCCATTTGGGGGAATCAGGCCCACACTGGGATAGGAAAAGGAGAGGGCGAGAGGGGCAGCATTTGAAAGCGCATTTGTATCTTCACTTGATGGGGGGAGTTGAGGGGGGTTGTCAAATTTATAAATCCTGTGTATAAATAGGGTTTCTTTGCATTTTAAAAACCTTAAATAGCATAGACATTTGTCTTATGTGTCTACTTACACATCCATATGCTTATGGAATACATATATTTTACACATATCTATTTAGATATGTTTACTCTTGGCTATATTTACACTTACACAGAATAGCTATTTACACATACCTGTTTAGGCTTACATATCAATACATATATAGAACACCTATTTAGACTAGCTATCTGCTTACTTATACTTTTCTGACACTTTCATCTTTTTCAACTTCTCTATTTAGACATCTACTTACAATTACATGTATTTAGACTTATTTATTTCACTATATATATAATCTATATTTAGATTAGACATCTACTTAGACTATGTAACACACAGTAAGTGTAGATGCTCACTCTAGTCAGACTTCCTTCTATTTTTAATTCCTTCATAAATCCTTTTTCTTCATTTTAAACTCCTTTATTTTTTATTTTAAATATATGTAGACAGGCGAGTTACTTTTGTATTTTAAAATCCTGTATCTCAATGTAGAATTCTTTCTATCCTAAAATCCATTTATACATCTATAAAGTAATAATACTTTTCAATATATATAAAATAAGAGGTTTTCTCTAATTCAGTGCCTCACACCCACGTTGGCTTAAAATATTTTTCTTAATACACCCCTGAATTTTCAGGCGTTTTTGGGCTGCAACCCCCCTTTTTGAGGGGGGGAACCCCTAGATGACCCACACACACACTGACCTGCTCCTCTGATGCATTATCAGCTCCCCCAGTGACACTGGGGTGCCCTGCATGACATCATCACCCCCCCAGGACTCCCCCTATTTTATTATAGTAAGGTTGGACTAGGTGATCCCTGAGGTCCCCTCCAACCTGAGATTCTGTGATTCACCCCCAAGAAGGGCACTAAACAAGGGAATCTGCTCCAACCTGCAGCTCATTAAGAGTGTCATTTGCAAAGGTACACACACCCACTCCCCAAAAAAAGGGGAGCTCTGCTAAAATCTAAAAGGTGGGGCAGCCCCCCCAGCCCCTGTCCGCAGGCTAGCAGCCATCCCACGGCAAAGCAGGAGCGTGCCAGAGGACAGTGTCATGTCTCTCTCGGGCTCTGCTCGGCCATGCTCCCCCTCTGGGACGGGCTCCCCGGGGCGACAAACAGCCCCAACTCTCCCCACCAGGCAGCCCTCGCGGCCGCACCTGCGGGGCACCCGCTGGAGACAGAGCCGGGAGCCCCCAGGCAGAGGGATGGCCCCTTACCTTCACCACGCTTAACGGCCGGCAGGCAAACCCGGGCCGGGGGGCATCTCTTGAGCATCACGAGACACTGAGAAGACATCTGAAAAACAGAAATCCCAAACTATATTTCAGCACGTGAATAAAATAGCACAGAAGAAAATGGAGGAACTCAGTCAGCACAAGGGATAGGAAGGAAATTGAGCCGCAGCAAGATTCTGGGCAAACGGGTCATGTCAAAACACAACACCTCCTTTAAAAGCTAGAGGGACTGGAACACTTGAAAACGGTATTAAGACTAACCGATACCATTTTGAACAGATTCTTCGCGTAACACTGAACGCTCTGGCTGGTGCTGGAAAACGTCTCATCCCTTCCTTACGGCACCGCTGCGGGGAGATAACCCCGTGAGGCTGCGGGGCAAAGTTGTACCGGAACCGGAACCTCCGCTTACAGATCCACCGCAGCAGCTACAGCCCTCGCCCTGCCGCCGCACGTCTTGCTGCCTGGCTCCATGAAGCCTGAAGCGAAGCGTCAAACTTGAAAGAGTAACGTAAAAAATTAAGAATAAATCTCAGTAATTCACTTTGTGCTGAGAAGGCGGGCGCGTGTTTACGCACATCCAATATGAGCGTCTACGCTATAAAAGCTTTCCATTTTCCTTCTGCGTTCATTTAACTCACACAGCCGTTCACACCCGCCATAAGATTATCTATCTCCAAAATACACAGCAGCAACGTGACTGGGGGGTTTTGGCGTGTTATGGAGTCGGGAGGGACGTCCGCCCAGCTGTCCTGCCCAAGAGATGCTGCTGAACTGCCAGGGAAACGCGCATCGAAAGCGAGACTGAAATAAAATACTTAAGAGCGCTCCCTCAAAATACCGGCAGGAAACCACCACCCCCCCAACATTCATTCGCCCCTCACTAAATATTTACAACAAATACCTACCTGCTTAAGTACACCTAATAAATCGTACGCTACATCTGCTTGGCAGTTACAGCTGAAACAGCGCAAGTCACATTGTTAATCAGACGATGTTAGCTTTTTTTAAACTTTCATTTATGACAGAGGAATCGGTGAGTGAAGAGATCCCCAATACAGTTTTACTTTTTTGCGGAAAAAAATAATACTACAACAAAAAACCACACAAATCAAATCCCCAGTGTTGCAATACATAGGGGAACCACATTTTTATGGTATCTCGACTGTTACAACTGAGAACCCAAGCACTACCAATGCCATCAACATTTGGAGTATGTGCTGTGCTTGGATCTCCGCAAGGACCATTGATTTTTTTATCTTAAAAAAAAAAAAAGCAGTACTTCGCAAGTCTTGTGCTGATGAGTTCTACTGACAAAGACATTGTCTCTAAGATGCACTCTGATGGCAAGTTCATAGAATGCAACCTCACTGAGTAAGAAATATCTCAATTTTTCAAGATCTCTTCCTAACAAAAGTCACACTGTGGGGCTTTCAGATGGGCCAGATTATGAATCCTTTCACAACAAGAAACACAACAAGAAACACACCAGCTAACCAGGATATTCTTGCAGTGGCCAGGTGCCTCTTCATCATGTAAAAAAGAAAAAAACCCAGAGCCAGCAGTAAGTATCACACGGGTCAACACAGATCTCTTCCAGAGCACCCCCCTCATCAAAACGAACATGCCCATCGGCTCACCTGCTCTGCACAGGTTCCAGCATCACACCCCGTTTCCGTCATCGCTTGTGGCACCAAATGTATCAACACACAGTAAACTACCGTTACGCTCGTGAGAAATCACCGCCCCATGACTTCCTCGTTACTACCCAGCTCGCTTCTAATGCTCATACACCGTTCCAAAGACGGCCCACGTGTTACCTACAGAACTGAAGAGCTCGACGACGGACCACAGCATTCTCTGGTCTCAGATGCTGGCCGCTGCCCCACCTTCTCAGACCTCTCATAGGCACGCGGCAGCACCACTCCGAGCCTGCCAGCGGCACCTGCAAAAAGCCAAGCGAAAAGGCACCTCCCGAGATGCTGCCCGATGCCACAGCCTGCCCGCACCGATCCCCGTCTCGCACCCCTTTCCCTCGACAGCCTCCCTCCCAGCCTACGCCACTTCCAGGTGCTGTGTCCAGCTCGCCCGCCGTCCGTAACACCCAAACAACACGCATTGCTTATAACTTCCCCAGCAACACAACACCTCAGAAAAGAGCTGCTACTTCAGCCCACCAATCACCACTCGCCTTGCTCGACTTGCCTCCTTTGCTCATTGCTACGCTACTTCAAACCCAAAACAAAAGACAAACGCAAGGAGCAACGGAGTCATAGAGCCATCGGTCACATCTTCCCTCTATATACACCACGCACCACCTCACCCGCTTACATCGGTCCCCTCAGTTCCCCTCCGTCGCCCTGCACGACTCGTCCCTCGGCATCTCCAAAACCAATACCAAACAAGTCGCCTGGTTGCACAGCAGTACCTTAACGGTTCCTGAAGACCGGCTATAACCTGCCATTAAAACAAACATATGACATCAAACATGAAGCCCTACGCACGTACAAGCTTGAACACCCTGCAGAGGTAATCTGCTCAGCTGAACTCTAGCTGCCTCTCCCAGATAGCTACGGTCACGGCCTCCGAGCCCACAAAATGTCACGGTGATTACGGTCCTCGCCCGCTGAGGATGGCCACTCAATCCGAGATGACGGTACAACCTTTCCCCCAACAGCCTTGGCACAGCAACAGATGAACCCTAAGCTCTCATCGCTGTGCCACCTACCCGACTCTACAGGGCCAGCAAGGCGGTCCGAGACAAACTCAAACGCACACACCAACGCTATGAGAAACGCTACAAACTGCGCGCCTCCGAGACGAGAGAACGCTCTCGGCAAACAGAGAGACAACTGGACGGAAGAGCTCGTCCAGCAACAAGACCTGCGGAACCCTGACAGTGACGCAAGGAGGCCCTAACGCGATCCAAAAAGATTAGAAGAGCGTCAGGGCCCGTGACAAGAAGTTCCTCTCAAAACTGAGACGAAGGGTGCACAAGAAGCCCGGCTACAAGACCTAAGAATGTAAGGATGCAGGGAAGAAATTACACTCCTTGAAAATGGACAGCGACAGAGCAGAGCTGTTCACGCATCTGGGAACGATGTCGCAGACAACAACTGCCCAGAAACTCCTCAAACAACAGAGCGATCCACACTTTAAACTGTAACACGCAAAAAAAGAAGCACCCAAAGGGCGCCAGCCCCACAATTAGAACCTTGCCAGCCCCTCGGGATAGTGCTGTGCTCCTGAGAGTAAAGAGAACATCGTGACCTGAGAAAGGTCTAAGACGCCGAACACACACCACACAAACTACACAACACATGCAGCCCAGAACAGCCCTGCCCAGCACAAACTAGCACCATGCTGAAGAGGAACTCGCTCCCCTTACCTGCCCAAAGGGGACTGCTTCCTGGACAGCCCTCGCCCCTAGGGTACCTTTAAAACCCCTTCCTGCCGTGGCCAACCCTGTCCCCACCCTACCCCGACCCCTTCCCCAGCACCCCTGCCTCAACTTAGCTTTCAGAGGGCCAGGAAGCTCAATCCATCCTCAAGAAGGAAGAGCACAGTCAGACCACTGGATTTGTCCTGCAGTTCCCAGATGCCTCCTCATCATCCAAAAAAAAAACCCCACACACAACCAAAAAAAAGGCTGGAGAGTGCTGTCGATCAGCATCACATCACAGACACTTCCCACAGCATTCCCCTCCTTACTCTACAGCAAGTCCAGAAAAGGCCACCACTGCTTTTAGAGGGCCTGGACACTCAATCCATCCTCAACAAGAAAAACACCAGCAGCCCACTAGATCAATCCTGCAGTTGCCAGGTGCCTCTTCACTCTCAGAAAAAAAAAAAAACCAAACTCCCAACCCACAGACAACAAACAGTGCTGTCAGTCAGCAACACATCAGTCAACACGGACCTTTCCCATATCATCCCCACCTCACATGTAGCCCGGGGTTCCGCTCAGCTGCTCTATGCCCCTTCCAGACTTAGACAGTTGTCATCGCTTGCAGCCCCTAGAGATACCGTAAGACACAAAATCACCGCTCTCCCTGCAAGAAGTCACCAGCCCCATGCTCCTCCTCACTGCAACCCAGCTCACCTGAAATGCTCCTCAAATACCCTTCACTTGCATCTTCCCTTTAATCCTGCATAGGGACCTGCTGCCTTAGTGTGCTCTACTCAGCTCTGCTCTATCACACTGCACAGGTCAGACCAAAGGGAGGGCCAGAGGAGGAGGAGGAGGAGGACAACGAGCAGGTGCACAAGGGCAGGCAGAGGAAGAGGAGGAGGGGCCCGAGGAGGAAGATAGAGGGCCCAAGAGCAGGCCCGAGGGCGGGCTGAGGAGGAGGGGGAGGGGCCAGAGGATGGGCCGATGAGGACAAGGAGGAGCCCAAGGGTGGGCACATGAGGACGAGAAGCAAGAAAAGGAGGAAGATAGCAGGGCCCAGGGCGAGCACAGGACAGTAGGAGGAGAGAAAAGCAGCATCCAGCTGAACGGGGCGGGGGGGGCGTGTGTGCGTGTAGTGAGAAGGCACGAGGCAGGGAACAGGACGGCCAGAGAAGGACAGGGAGCCTGACGGAGGTGGAGATACAAGCAGCAGAGAGAGGGGAAGAGAGGCAGCAGAAAGAGGGGGGAAGAGCAGGACACAGACCAACAAAGAAGGAAGAGGAGCAGGCTGGAGACGCACAAAGAACCTGGGGCAGGCAGCACGACAGCGAGGGAGGAAAGAAGAATAGGGGCAGGAAGCTGGACCGAGCGCGATGGAGACAGACAAGACAAGCGACAAGAACAGGGCAGAAAGGGAAGAATGAAGCCACGGGGACAGGGAGCCGAGACAGCCAACAACGGAGGGAAGGGGCCGGGGAGGGAACACCACAAAACAAACCATGGGGCTACGTGGTACAGAGCACGAGAAGGCAGAGAATTAAGAATTAGGGACAGGGAGCCAGAGAAACAACAACAAAAAAAAACACCCAAAACAAAGGGAGATGGGGAGCAAAAGGAATCGCAATGCGTACAGAAAGGAGAGAGAAACAATTCTAAAACAGGGTCATGGGGAAGCCAGAGACAGCAAGATGGAGAAAGGACAAAAGCTACAGGCTACAGGGCAGAGAGGGAAGAATTAATGAATAGACACAGAGAGCTGGGCAGAAAGAGATGGAGAAAGGCTGAAGATCACACGGCCAACAGGGAAGAGAGAAGAGAGGGAGGAATTTTCAAAACAGGGGCAAGAAGCCAGAGAGAGGGAGAGAGGCGCAACAATAAAATGGGGACAGGCCACAGGGCGGCGAGGAGGGAATCGATGAATAAGAACAGGAGACCAAAGAGAACACAATGTAGAATGGAAAAAAGGAACAGCGGCCTACAGAGAAGGAGGAATTAAAGATCAGGCACTGGGAGGCAGACAGAGACACATGAAGAAACAAGTAGGAAAAAAAAAAAAACAAACCACACAACGGCAATGGGCTACAAAGACAGACAGAGAGGGAAGAAATAAAACATAGCAGCAAGGAGCTGGACAGAGAGAGATGAGGACAAACAAACAGCACGGGTCTACGTGACAGAGAACGTGGAATTAGAACACAGAGAGGGGGAGCTGGACAGAGAGAGACGGAGATCACAGGGAACAGCGGCGGGTGCAGGAAGAACAGGAATTCAAGAATAGGGAAAGGGAGCTGGACAGAGAAGAACTCAGGCAGGCAAGTAACAGTAGCAGGGTACAGAGCAGAGCAGACGAACTAAAAAGCGCGGCGGGAGCGTTGAGGCAGACAGAGAGAGATTAAGAAAAAAGTCACGGGCTACGTGGCAAAGCAGGAGGAACTCAGAAACGGGGATGGCAACCAAGGGAGAGTGAGCTGGTGAAGGATAACGGGTATTCAAAGTGAGGGACGGGGAGCTGGGAAAAGCGAGGCAGAGAAAAACAGAATCACAGAGAGAATCACACAAAGCCAAAAAAGAAGAAACTGAACAACAGGAACAGGTGTAACCAAAGCGATGAAATCAACCAACCAGAGACGGTGTTCCATTACGGGAACACGGAGCGTACGAATCAGCGCATCTGTCGATCTGCATTTTAGTCCCTAGGCGATCGTTAATGTCAGCAGAACAACAGACAACGTGCTTCTGTCAGAAAAGGATGACAAAACGCGGTTTCGTGTAGCGGACTGAGAAAACTAGCCAAGACTGCCAAGATTAAGAGCCAAGAAGGTAAAAGGCAATTCTGGCAGGGGGAGATCGCGACCACCGACTCACGGACCACCACCGAGCCTGCGCAGTGATTTACATACGGAACGAGCCAGTTTGTACCGATCAGTAGACAGGACGATAATGAATATGTATGAATACGTAAAATTTTGATCTACAAATTCTACGGGAAAGGTGTGTGAGGTACGCACGCCAGGAGAAGCGATCCCCCGTGCATCTGGCGCCGTGAATAAAGAACGCCTGCTCTTTAATACTAAATCGGCGTTGAGGAGTTGTTTCCGATTTTACCGCGTTTTTCGGTAACACACGGAGTCAGACCAAGAGGGCCAGAGAAAGACAAAATACCGACAGGCTACAGAACAGAGCAGGAGGAATAAAAAAATAAAAACGGAGCCAGAGCCAGGCAGAGAGAGGCGGAGAAAGAACAAGTAGCCACAGGCTACAGGACAGAGAGAGGGAGGCCTGAAAAGACGGGGAGGCAGGGAGCCACTCAGAGCGAGATGGAGAAAGAAGGGGCGGGGGGGCGCCAAAAAAAAAAAAAAAAAAAATTTTGCAGCAGGTAAGGAAAGAGAGGGGGCCAGGGGGGAGAGACAGGGAGGGCCCAGGATGCACAAGAGAGGCAACGGGGCCCCAGTGGCCCAGGACTCACCGCGACTCTCGCTCTCAGCGCTGCTGGCACAATTTAGCCGTTCAGATGCTTCTTTCCCCTCCTCTCTGCCCTGCCTCTTCTGCAGCTCCAGACTCTAGGCCGTCCTCCACCTAAAGAGGATACATGGGTGTCTTACCGCTCTTACGAGATGAGGCTTCCTAGGCACGTAGCCTAGCTCGCTCGTGCACTACACGCCCGTACCCAACTCCCGGTTACGCGTACAGACCCTGCGGTGCACGTTGGTGGCCTGGCCCGCTGCGGGCTACGAAGGGGGATCCTCCCTCCCTCACCTGCAGGGACAGGCTCTCTCTTGCCTGCGGCAGGAAGGCAGCTGGCAGCCAGAGCGCCTTCAGTTTCTTCTGCTTTACCTTTCGTTGGCGTCTCCAGCTTCAGCCGAGGCAGCTCCTGTCCACAGCCGGGAAGGGCTCTGTGTGTCCCTTTTCGCCCCCGCGCTGCGAGGATGGCAACACCGGGCAGAGAGAAGCCACGCAAGCCTGAGACGGCCGCAGTCAATGGCATCCCCGGGGGAAGGACAGACAACCACGTCCTCAGCACGGTCTCTGGGAGAGGGAAAGAAGAAACAGCGACCGTCATTACCGTCGATCGACCCTGGCCAAAGCCCCTCCTTGCGCAGGGGCTTCTGGACACACCGCCCCTTCCCCGCGCTACTGCTAAGGGCCCCTGCGCCGAGGGGGAATCCAGTGCGCTCGAGGGCCGGCTCGCTGCCTTCACGACAGGGCCTGGGGGCGGCCAAGGGCTACGCAGCACGCTTACGGGGAGGTGCCGGGGCTGGGGGCAGGCGCACGGGGCAAGGGGGGGGCCAGGGGAGGCTGAGCGGGAGCTCCGGTGAGCCGGGGAGGCGGCGGCCATCATCTGCGCCCTGGGCAGGGGGAAAAGGTCCTCCTCCTTTCCCTCTTCCCTTCTGTCAGCTCCCGGGGAACTCACCGCTTCTCGGGGAGCGGCCGCACCTGGAAGCCCCCAGAAATCAACACGAATCCAACCCCAAAAATACACCGCGCCTACCGTACGCGGCACGGCCGCCCGGCACCCGAGCGCCGGAACACCGCGCCTCCCGCCGCGCCCCGGCGAGCCACGTGACAGGGCCGGCAGCCACTGCGCCAGGACTACAGCTCCCGGCATGCTCTGCGCCACAACACGGCCGCCCGGCAGCCCCCCGCCGCAAGGACTACAGCTCCCGCCATGCTCTGCGCCACAACACGGCCGCCCGGCAGCCCCCCGCCACAAGGACTACAGCTCCCGCCATGCTCTGCGCCACAACACGGCCGCCCGGCAGCCCCCCGCCGCAAGGACTACAGCTCCCGGCATGCTCTGCGCCACAACACGGCCGCCCGGCAGCCGCGCGCCGCAAGGACTACAGCTCCCGGCATGCTCTGCGCCACAACATGGCCGCCCGGCAGCCGCGCGCCACAAGGACTACAGCTCCCGGCACGCTCTGCGCCACAACATGGCCGCCCGCCCAGCCGGCAGACGCACCACCACAGCTCCCGCCACGCCGCGAGCCCGCCCTCCCCGCTCTCTCACCCTGCGGGGCACCGTCCCTCCCGCCGATGCACCCGGAAGCCCCACCGAGCCCTCAGCACAGCCTCGCTCTCCCCACCGCCCGCTCCGACCCGCCGCTGCCCCGCCGCAGCCCTCCTCGGGGCTTGACCCGGCACGCAGCGGCCCCCCACCCAGCCCCCGCTCACCTCCCCCCTCGCTACACTTGCAGCCCGCTGACGCTCGGCCACAGCTCCGCTCCGCTCCGCCCTCGGCTCACACTGGCCCCCCGGAGCAGGGCACCACCCCTTTTCCAGGGAGGAGCCGGCACCGGCAGCCCCACTGCCCGCACCTGGGGCTCCTCCAGCCAGACCCCGCCCACAGCTGAGGCGCAGCAGCAACGGGGGGCCCCCTCCCCTCACCCCCACAGTGCACCACCTCCTCCCCCGGGCTCCATCACAGCCCCTTGCCCCACGCCAAGGGAGCGCAAACGCAGCCCTCAGGCCAAAGGAGAGGGCAGCTGTTGGTGCAGGCGCGCACGTAACAAGTCCCAGGAGCGATTCGTGGCTCAGGGTCCCCAACGCTCCCCCTGCCCCAAGGCCACCTCGGCCGCCGTTGCCGCAGCCGCACGGAGCTGGTGGTGGCTGGGATAGTGCTCATTTTCTCCACAGTAGCTAGGAAGGGATACGTTTTGGATTTATGCTCAAAACACCGTTAATAATGTAGAGATGTTTTGGTTCTTGCTGAGCACTGCTTCCACAGTCAGGGCCTCTTCTGGTTCTCTCAGTGCCCCACCAGCAAGTAGGCTGGGACAGCTGGGAAAGCTTTCCCAGCTAACTGACCAAAGGGATATTCCATACCATTTGACATCATGCTCAGCACACGCAGCTGGGGGAAGAAGGGGGAGTCCTTGGGGGGGGGGGGGGGGGGGGGGCTACGGCATTTCTCTCCCTAAGTAACCATGACACATGACAGAGCCCTGCTTTCCCAGAGGTGGCTCAACACCTGCCCGCCGAAAAGGAGGAGTGAATTAATTCCTTGCTTTGCTTCCACGCACAGCTTTTGCTTTACCTATTAAACAGTCTTGATCTCAACCCATGATTTTTCTCACTTTTACCCTTCCAGCTCTCTCCCCCAGCCCACTGAGGGTGGAGCGAGCAAGCAGCTCCCTGGTGCAGAGTTGCCAGCTGGGGCTAAACCACGGCACGCGCTTGTCCGCGTTTGGCAGGAAAGGGACCGTCCGTCGCCCGGCTCCTGGAGCGACGGGCTGCTGGGCAGAGGGGGAGGCCACCAAAGGTGAGGAGCAGGGCACAGGACAGTAGGAAGAGAGAAGAGAAGAGCGGCAGCCGGCTGGACGGGGGCGGGGGGGCGTGTGTGCGTGTAGTGAGAAGGCACGAGGCAGGGAACAGGACGGCCAGAGAAGGACAGGGAGCCTGACGGAGGTGGAGATACAAGCAGCAGAGAGAGGGGAAGAGAGGCAGCAGAAAGAGGGAAGAGCAGGACACAGACCAACAAAGAAGGAAGAGGAGCAGGCTGGAGACGCACAAAGAACCTGGGGCAGGCAGCACGACAGCGAGGGAGGAAAGAAGAATAGGGGCAGGAAGCTGGACCGAGCGCGATGGAGACAGACAAGACAAGCGACAAGAACAGGGCAGAAAGGGAAGAATGAAGCCACGGGGACAGGGAGCCGAGACAGCCAACAACGGAGGGAAGGGGCCGGGGAGGGAACACCACAAAACAAACCATGGGGCTACGTGGTACAGAGCACGAGAAGGCAGAGAATTAAGAATTAGGGACAGGGAGCCAGAGAAACAACAACAAAAAAAAACACCCAAAACAAAGGGAGATGGGGAGCAAAAGGAATCGCAATGCGTACAGAAAGGAGAGAGAAACAATTCTAAAACAGGGTCATGGGGAAGCCAGAGACAGCAAGATGGAGAAAGGACAAAAGCTACAGGCTACAGGGCAGAGAGGGAAGAATTAATGAATAGACACAGAGAGCTGGGCAGAAAGAGATGGAGAAAGGCTGAAGATCACACGGCCAACAGGGAAGAGAGAAGAGAGGGAGGAATTTTCAAAACAGGGGCAAGAAGCCAGAGAGAGGGAGAGAGGCGCAACAATAAAATGGGGACAGGCCACAGGGCGGCGAGGAGGGAATCGATGAATAAGAACAGGAGACCAAAGAGAACACAATGTAGAATGGAAAAAAGGAACAGCGGCCTACAGGGAAGGAGGAATTAAAGATCAGGCACTGGGAGGCAGACAGAGACACATGAAGAAACAAGTAGGAAAAAAAAAAAAAAAACCCACACAACGGCAATGGGCTACAAAGACAGACAGAGAGGGAAGAAATAAAACATAGCAGCAAGGAGCTGGACAGAGAGAGATGAGGACAAACAAATAGCACGGGTCTACGTGACAGAGAACGTGGAATTAGAACACAGAGAGGGGGAGCTGGACAGAGAGAGAGGCCAAGAGAAAAATCTAGACGGGCTACGGCGGGCAGAGGCAGGAATTAAAACCTAGGGACAGGGAGCTGGACAGAGGGAGACGGAGATCACAGGGAACAGCGGCGGGTGCAGGAAGAACAGGAATTCAAGAATAGGGAAAGGGAGCTGGACAGAGAAGAACTCAGGCAGGCAAGTAACAGTAGCAGGGTACAGAGCAGAGCAGACGAACTAAAAAGCGCGGCGGGAGTGTTGAGGCAGACAGAGAGAGATTAAGAAAAAAGTCACGGGCTACGTGGCAAAGCAGGAGGAACTCAGAAACGGGGATGGCAACCAAGGGAGAGTGAGCTGGTGAAGGATAACGGGTATTCAAAGTGAGGGACGGGGAGCTGGGAAAAGCGAGGCAGAGAAAAACAGAATCACAGAGAGAATCACACAAAGCCAAAAAAGAAGAAACTGAACAACAGGAACAGGTGTAACCAAAGCGATGAAATCAACCAACCAGAGACGGTGTTCCATTACGGGAACACGGAGCGTACGAATCAGCGCATCTGTCGATCTGCATTTTAGTCCCTAGGCGATCGTTAATGTCAGCAGAACAACAGACAACGTGCTTCTGTCAGAAAAGGATGACAAAACGCGGTTTCGTGTAGCGCACTGAGAAAACTAGCCAAGACTGCCAAGATTAAGAGCCAAGAAGGTAAAAGGCAATTCTGGCAGGGGGAGATCGCGACCACCGACTCACGGACCACCACCGAGCCTGCGCAGTGATTTACATACGGAACGAGCCAGTTTGTACCGATCAGTAGACAGGACGATAATGAATATGTATGAATACGTAAAATTTTGATCTACAAATTCTACGGGAAAGGTGTGTGAGGTACGCACGCCAGGAGAAGCGATCCCCCGTGCATCTGGCGCCGTGAATAAAGAACGCCTGCTCTTTAATACTAAATCGGCGTTGAGGAGTTGTTTCCGATTTTACCGCGTTTTTCGGTAACACACGGAGTCAGACCAAGAGGGCCAGAGAAAGACAAAATACCGACAGGCTACAGAACAGAGCAGGAGGAATAAAAAAATAAAAACGGAGCCAGAGCCAGGCAGAGAGAGGCGGAGAAAGAAAAAGTAGCCACAGGCTACAGGACAGAGAGAGGGAGGCCTGAAAAGACGGGGAGGCAGGGAGCCACTCAGAGCGAGATGGAGAAAGAAGGGGCGGGGGGGCGCCAAAAAAAAAAAAAAAATAAATTTTGCAGCAGGTAAGGAAAGAGAGGGGGCCAGGGGGGAGAGACAGGGAGGGCCCAGGACGCACAAGAGAGGCAACGGGGCCCCAGTGGCCCAGGACTCACCGCGACTCTCGCTCTCAGCGCCGCTGGCACAATTTAGCCGTTCAGATGCTTCTTTCCCCTCCTCTCCGCCCTGCCTCTTCTGCAGCTCCAGACTCTAGGCCGTCCTCCACCTAAAGAGGATACACGGGTGTCTTACCGCTCTTACGAGATGAGGCTTCCTAGGCACGTAGCCTAGCTCGCTCGTGCACTACACGCCCGTACCCAACTCCCGGTTACGCGTACAGACCCTGCGGTGCACGTTGGTGGCCTGGCCCGCTGCGGGCTACGAAGGGGGATCCTCCCTCCCTCACCTGCAGGGACAGGCTCTCTCTTGCCTGCGGCAGGAAGGCAGCTGGCAGCCAGAGCGCCTTCAGTTTCTTCTGCTTTACCTTTCGTTGGCATCTCCAGCTTCAGCCGAGGCAGCTCCTGTCCACAGCCGGGAAGGGCTCTGTGTGTCCCTTTTCGCCCCCGCGCTGCGAGGATGGCAACACCGGGCAGAGAGAAGCCACGCAAGCCTGAGACGGCTGCAGTCAACGGCATCCCCGGGGGAAGGACAGACAACCACGTCCTCAGCACGGTCTCTGGGAGAGGGAAAGAAGAAACAGCGACCGTCATTACCGTCGATCGACCCTGGCCAAAGCCCCTCCTTGCGCAGGGGCTTCTGGACACACCGCCCCTTCCCCGCGCTACTGCTAAGGGCCCCTGCGCCGAGGGGGAATCCAGTGCGCTCGAGGGCCGGCTCGCTGCCTTCACGACAGGGCCTGGGGGCGGCCAAGGGCTACGCAGCACGCTTCCGGGGAGGTGCCGGGGCTGGGGGCAGGCGCACGGGGCAAGGGGGGGGCCAGGGGAGGCTGAGCGGCAGCTCCGGTGAGCCGGGGAGGCGGCGGCCATCATCTGCGCCCTGGGCAGGGGGAAAAGGTCCTCCTCCTTTCCCTCTTCCCTTCTGTCAGCTCCCGGGGAACTCACCGCTTCTCGGGGAGCGGCCGCACCTGGAAGCCCCCAGAAATCAACACGAATCCAACCCCAAAAATACACCGCGCCTACCGTACGCGGCACGGCCGCCCGGCACCCGAGCGCCGGAACACCGCGCCTCCCGCCGCGCCCCGGCGAGCCACGTGACAGGGCCGGCAGCCACTGCGCCAGGACTACAGCTCCCGGCATGCTCTGCGCCACAACATGGCCGCCCGGCAGCCCCCCGCCACAAGGACTACAGCTCCCGCCATGCTCTGCGCCACAACATGGCCGCCCGGCAGCCCCCCGCCGCAAGGACTACAGCTCCCGGCATGCTCTGCGCCACAACACGGCCGCCCGGCAGCCCCCCGCCGCAAGGACTACAGCTCCCGCCATGCTCTGCGCCACAACACGGCCGCCCGGCAGCCCCCCGCCGCAAGGACTACAGCTCCCGGCATGCTCTGCGCCACAACACGGCCGCCCGGCAGCCCCCCGCCGCAAGGACTACAGCTCCCGGCATGCTCTGCGCCACAACACGGCCGCCCGGCAGCCCCCCGCCACAAGGACTACAGCTCCCGCCATGCTCTGCGCCACAACACGGCCGCACGGCAGCCCCCCGCCACAAGGACTACAGCTCCCGCCATGCTCTGCGCCACAACATGGCCGCCCGGCAGCCCCCCGCCACAAGGACTACAGCTCCCGCCATGCTCTGCGCCACAACACGGCCGCCCGGCAGCCCCCCGCCGCAAGGACTACAGCTCCCGGCATGCTCTGCGCCACAACATGGCCGCCCGGCAGCCCCCCGCCGCAAGGACTACAGCTCCCGCCATGCTCTGCGCCACAACACGGCCGCCCGCCCAGCCGCCACACGCACCACCACAGCTCCCGCCACGCCGCGAGCCCGCCCTCCCCGCTCTCTCACCCTGCGGGGCACCGTCCCTCCCGCCGATGCACCCGGAAGCCCCACCGAGCCCTCAGCACAGCCTCGCTCTCCCCACCGCCCGCTCCGACCCGCCGCTGCCCCGCCGCAGCCCTCCTCGGGGCTTGACCCGGCACGCAGCGGCCCCCCACCCAGCCCCCGCTCACCTCCTCCCTCGCTACACTCGCAGCCCGCTGACGCTCGGCCACAGCTCCGCTCCGCTCCGCCCTCGGCTCACACTGGCCCCCCGGAGCAGGGCACCACCCCTTTTCCAGGGAGGAGCCGGCACCGGCAGCCCCACTGCCCGCACCTGGGGCTCCTCCAGCCAGACCCCGCCCACAGCTGAGGCGCAGCAGCAACGGGGGACCCCTCCCCTCGCCCCCACAGTGCACCACCTCCTCCCCCGGGCTCCATCACAGCCCCTTGCCCCACGCCAAGGGAGCGCAAACGCAGCCCTCAGGCCAAAGGAGAGGGCAGGTGTTTGTGCAGGCGCGCACGTAACAAGTCCCAGGAGCGATTCGTGGCTCAGGGTCCCCAACGCTCCCCCTGCCCCAAGGCCACCTCGGCCGCCGTTGCCGCAGCCGCACGGAGCTGGTGGTGGCTGGGATAGTGCTCATTTTCTCCACAGTAGCTAGGAAGGGATACGTTTTGGATTTATGCTCAAAACACCGTTAATAATGTAGAGATGTTTTGGTTCTTGCTGAGCACTGCTTCCACAGTCAGGGCCTCTTCTGGTTCTCTCAGTGCCCCACCAGCAAGTAGGCTGGGACAGCTGGGAAAGCTTTCCCAGCTAACTGACCAAAGGGATATTCCATACCATTTGACATCATGCTCAGCACACGCAGCTGGGGGAAGAAGGGGGAGTCCTTGGGGGGGGGGGGGGCTACGGCATTTCTCTCCCTAAGTAACCATGACACATGACAGAGCCCTGCTTTCCCAGAGGTGGCTCAACACCTGCCCGCCGAAAAGGAGGAGTGAATTAATTCCTTGCTTTGCTTCCACGCACAGCTTTTGCTTTACCTATTAAACAGTCTTGATCTCAGCCCATGATTTTTCTCACTTTTACCCTTCCAGCTCTCTCCCCCAGCCCACTGAGGGTGGAGCGAGCAAGCAGCTCCCTGGTGCAGAGTTGCCAGCTGGGGCTAAACCACGGCACGCGCTTGTCCGCGTTTGGCAGGAAAGGGACCGTCCGTCGCCTGGCTCCTGGAGCGACAGGCTGCTGGGCAGAGGGGGAGGCCACCAAAGGTGAGGAGCAGGGCACAGGACAGTAGGAAGAGAGAAGAGAAGAGCGGCAGCCGGCTGGACGGGGGCGGGGGGGCGTGTGTGCGTGTAGTGAGAAGGCACGAGGCAGGGAACAGGACGGCCAGAGAAGGACAGGGAGCCTGACGGAGGTGGAGATACAAGCAGCAGAGAGAGGGGAAGAGAGGCAGCAGAAAGAGGGGGGAAGAGCAGGACACAGACCAACAAAGAAGGAAGAGGAGCAGGCTGGAGACGCACAAAGAACCTGGGGCAGGCAGCACGACAGCGAGGGAGGAAAGAAGAATAGGGGCAGGAAGCTGGACCGAGCGCGATGGAGACAGACAAGACAAGCGACAAGAACAGGGCAGAAAGGGAAGAATGAAGCCACGGGGACAGGGAGCCGAGACAGCCAACAACGGAGGGAAGGGGCCGGGGAGGGAACACCACAAAACAAACCATGGGGCTACGTGGTACAGAGCACGAGAAGGCAGAGAATTAAGAATTAGGGACAGGGAGCCAGAGAAACAACAACAAAAAAAAACACCCAAAACAAAGGGAGATGGGGAGCAAAAGGAATCGCAATGCGTACAGAAAGGAGAGAGAAACAATTCTAAAACAGGGTCACGGGGAAGCCAGAGACAGCAAGATGGAGAAAGGACAAAAGCTACAGGCTACAGGGCAGAGAGGGAAGAATTAATGAATAGACACAGAGAGCTGGGCAGAAAGAGATGGAGAAAGGCTGAAGATCACACGGCCAACAGGGAAGAGAGAAGAGAGGGAGGAATTTTCAAAACAGGGGCAAGAAGCCAGAGAGAGGGAGAGAGGCGCAACAATAAAATGGGGACAGGCCACAGGGCGGCGAGGAGGGAATCGATGAATAAGAACAGGAGACCAAAGAGAACACAATGTAGAATGGAAAAAAGGAACAGCGGCCTACAGGGAAGGAGGAATTAAAGATCAGGCACTGGGAGGCAGACAGAGACACATGAAGAAACAAGTAGGAAAAAAAAAAAAAAAAACCACACAACGGCAATGGGCTACAAAGACAGACAGAGAGGGAAGAAATAAAACATAGCAGCAAGGAGCTGGACAGAGAGAGATGAGGACAAACAAATAGCACGGGTCTACGTGACAGAGAACGTGGAATTAGAACACAGAGAGGGGGAGCCGGACAGAGAGAGAGGCCGAGAGAAAAATCTAGACGGGCTACGGCGGGCAGAGGCAGGAATTAAAACCTAGGGACAGGGAGCTGGACAGAGGGAGACGGAGATCACAGGGAACAGCGGCGGGTGCAGGAAGAACAGGAATTCAAGAATAGGGAAAGGGAGCTGGACAGAGAAGAACTCAGGCAGGCAAGTAACAGTAGCAGGGTACAGAGCAGAGCAGACGAACTAAAAAGCGCGGCGGGAGCGTTGAGGCAGACAGAGAGAGATTAAGAAAAAAGTCACGGGCTACGTGGCAAAGCAGGAGGAACTCAGAAACGGGGATGGCAACCAAGGGAGAGTGAGCTGGTGAAGGATAACGGGTATTCAAAGTGAGGGACGGGGAGCTGGGAAAAGCGAGGCAGAGAAAAACAGAATCACAGAGAGAATCACACAAAGCCAAAAAAGAAGAAACTGAACAACAGGAACAGGTGTAACCAAAGCGATGAAATCAACCAACCAGAGACGGTGTTCCATTACGGGAACACGGAGCGTACGAATCAGCGCATCTGTCGATCTGCATTTTAGTCCCTAGGCGATCGTTAATGTCAGCAGAACAACAGACAACGTGCTTCTGTCAGAAAAGGATGACAAAACGCGGTTTCGTGTAGCGCACTGAGAAAACTAGCCAAGACTGCCAAGATTAAGAGCCAAGAAGGTAAAAGGCAATTCTGGCAGGGGGAGATCGCGACCACCGACTCACGGACCACCACCGAGCCTGCGCAGTGATTTACATACGGAACGAGCCAGTTTGTACCGATCAGTAGACAGGACGATAATGAATATGTATGAATACGTAAAATTTTGATCTACAAATTCTACGGGAAAGGTGTGTGAGGTACGCACGCCAGGAGAAGCGATCCCCCGTGCATCTGGCGCCGTGAATAAAGAACGCCTGCTCTTTAATACTAAATCGGCGTTGAGGAGTTGTTTCCGATTTTACCGCGTTTTTCGGTAACACACGGAGTCAGACCAAGAGGGCCAGAGAAAGACAAAATACCGACAGGCTACAGAACAGAGCAGGAGGAATAAAAAAATAAAAACGGAGCCAGAGCCAGGCAGAGAGAGGCGGAGAAAGAACAAGTAGCCACAGGCTACAGGACAGAGAGAGGGAGGCCTGAAAAGACGGGGAGGCAGGGAGCCACTCAGAGCGAGATGGAGAAAGAAGGGGCGGGGGGGCGCCAAAAAAAAAAAAAAAAAAAATTTTGCAGCAGGTAAGGAAAGAGAGGGGGCCAGGGGGGAGAGACAGGGAGGGCCCAGGACGCACAAGAGAGGCAACGGGGCCCCAGTGGCCCAGGACTCACCGCGACTCTCGCTCTCAGCGCTGCTGGCACAATTTAGCCGTTCAGATGCTTCTTTCCCCTCCTCTCCGCCCTGCCTCTTCTGCAGCTCCAGACTCTAGGCCGTCCTCCACCTAAAGAGGATACACGGGTGTCTTACCGCTCTTACGAGATGAGGCTTCCTAGGCACGTAGCCTAGCTCGCTCGTGCACTACACGCCCGTACCCAACTCCCGGTTACGCGTACAGACCCTGCGGTGCACGTTGGTGGCCTGGCCCGCTGCGGGCTACGAAGGGGGATCCTCCCTCCCTCACCTGCAGGGACAGGCTCTCTCTTGCCTGCGGCAGGAAGGCAGCTGGCAGCCAGAGCGCCTTCAGTTTCTTCTGCTTTACCTTTCGTTGGCATCTCCAGCTTCAGCCGAGGCAGCTCCTGTCCACAGCCGGGAAGGGCTCTGTGTGTCCCTTTTCGCCCCCGCGCTGCGAGGATGGCAACACCGGGCAGAGAGAAGCCACGCAAGCCTGAGACGGCTGCAGTCAACGGCATCCCCGGGGGAAGGACAGACAACCACGTCCTCAGCACGGTCTCTGGGAGAGGGAAAGAAGAAACAGCGACCGTCATTACCGTCGATCGACCCTGGCCAAAGCCCCTCCTTGCGCAGGGGCTTCTGGACACACCGCCCCTTCCCCGCGCTACTGCTAAGGGCCCCTGCGCCGAGGGGGAATCCAGTGCGCTCGAGGGCCGGCTCGCTGCCTTCACGACAGGGCCTGGGGGCGGCCAAGGGCTACGCAGCACGCTTCCGGGGAGGTGCCGGGGCTGGGGGCAGGCGCACGGGGCAAGGGGGGGGCCAGGGGAGGCTGAGCGGCAGCTCCGGTGAGCCGGGGAGGCGGCGGCCATCATCTGCGCCCTGGGCAGGGGGAAAAGGTCCTCCTCCTTTCCCTCTTCCCTTCTGTCAGCTCCCGGGGAACTCACCGCTTCTCGGGGAGCGGCCGCACCTGGAAGCCCCCAGAAATCAACACGAATCCAACCCCAAAAATACACCGCGCCTACCGTACGCGGCACGGCCGCCCGGCACCCGAGCGCCGGAACACCGCGCCTCCCGCCGCGCCCCGGCGAGCCACGTGACAGGGCCGGCAGCCACTGCGCCAGGACTACAGATCCCGGCACGCTCTGCGCCACAACACGGCCGCCCGGCAGCCGCGCGCCGCAAGGACTACAGCTCCCGGCATGCTCTGCGCCACAACACGGCCGCCCGGCAGCCCCCCGCCGCAAGGACTACAGCTCCCGCCATGCTCTGCGCCACAACATGGCCGCCCGGCAGCCCCCCGCCGCAAGGACTACAGCTCCCGGCATGCTCTGCGCCACAACATGGCCGCCCGGCAGCCCCCCGCCGCAAGGACTACAGCTCCCGCCATGCTCTGCGCCACAACACGGCCGCCCGGCAGCCCCCCGCCGCAAGGACTACAGCTCCCGGCATGCTCTGCGCCACAACACGGCCGCCCGGCAGCCCCCCGCCGCAAGGACTACAGCTCCCGGCATGCTCTGCGCCACAACACGGCCGCCCGGCAGCCCCCCGCCACAAGGACTACAGCTCCCGCCATGCTCTGCGCCACAACACGGCCGCACGGCAGCCCCCCGCCACAAGGACTACAGCTCCCGCCATGCTCTGCGCCACAACATGGCCGCCCGGCAGCCCCCCGCCACAAGGACTACAGCTCCCGCCATGCTCTGCGCCACAACACGGCCGCCCGGCAGCCCCCCACCGCAAGGACTACAGCTCCCGCCATGCTCTGCGCCACAACACGGCCGCCCGGCAGCCCCCCGCCACAAGGACTACAGCTCCCGCCATGCTCTGCGCCACAACATGGCCGCCCGGCAGCCCCCCGCCACAAGGACTACAGCTCCCGCCATGCTCTGCGCCACAACACGGCCGCCCGGCAGCCCCCCGCCACAAGGACTACAGCTCCCGGCACGCTCTGCGCCACCACACGGCCGCCCGCCCAGCCGCCACACGCACCACCACAGCTCCCGCCACGCCGCGAGCCCGCCCTCCCCGCTCTCTCACCCTGCGGGGCACCGTCCCTCCCGCCGATGCACCCGGAAGCCCCACCGAGCCCTCAGCACAGCCTCGCTCTCCCCACCGCCCGCTCCGACCCGCCGCTGCCCCGCCGCAGCCCTCCTCGGGGCTTGACCCGGCACGCAGCGGCCCCCCACCCAGCCCCCGCTCACCTCCTCCCTCGCTACACTCGCAGCCCGCTGACGCTCGGCCACAGCTCCGCTCCGCTCCGCCCTCGGCTCACACTGGCCCCCCGGAGCAGGGCACCACCCCTTTTCCAGGGAGGAGCCGGCACCGCCAGCCCCACTGCCCGCACCTGGGGCTCCTCCAGCCAGACCCCGCCCACAGCTGAGGCGCAGCAGCAACGGGGGGCCCCCTCCCCTCACCCCCACAGTGCACCACCTCCTCCCCTGGGCTCCATCACAGCCCCTTGCCCCACGCCAAGGGAGCGCAAACGCAGCCCTCAGGCCAAAGGAGAGGGCAGGTGTTGGTGCAGGCGCGCACGTAACAAGTCCCAGGAGCGATTCGTGGCTCAGGGTCCCCAACGCTCCCCCTGCCCCAAGGCCACCTCGGCCGCCGTTGCCGCAGCCGCACGGAGCTGGTGGTGGCTGGGATAGTGCTCATTTTCTCCACAGTAGCTAGGAAGGGATACGTTTTGGATTTATGCTCAAAACACCGTTAATAATGTAGAGATGTTTTGGTTCTTGCTGAGCACTGCTTCCACAGTCAGGGCCTCTTCTGGTTCTCTCACTGCCCCACCAGCAAGTAGGCTGGGACAGCTGGGAAAGCTTTCCCAGCTAACTGACCAAAGGGATATTCCATACCATTTGACATCATGCTCAGCACACGCAGCTGGGGGAAGAAGGGGGAGTCCTTGGGGGGGGGGGGGGGCTACGGCATTTCTCTCCCTAAGTAACCATGACACATGACAGAGCCCTGCTTTCCCAGAGGTGGCTCAACACCTGCCCGCCGAAAAGGAGGAGTGAATTAATTCCTTGCTTTGCTTCCACGCACAGCTTTTGCTTTACCTATTAAACAGTCTTGATCTCAGCCCATGATTTTTCTCACTTTTACCCTTCCAGCTCTCTCCCCCAGCCCACTGAGGGTGGAGCGAGCAAGCAGCTCCCTGGTGCAGAGTTGCCAGCTGGGGCTAAACCACGGCACGCGCTTGTCCGCGTTTGGCAGGAAAGGGACCGTCCGTCGCCTGGCTCCTGGAGCGACAGGCTGCTGGGCAGAGGGGGAGGCCACCAAAGGTGAGGAGCAGGGCACAGGACAGTAGGAAGAGAGAAGAGAAGAGAAGAGCGGCAGCCGGCTGGACGGGGGCGGGGGGGCGTGTGTGCGTGTAGTGAGAAGGCACGAGGCAGGGAACAGGACGGCCAGAGAAGGACAGGGAGCCTGACGGAGGTGGAGATACAAGCAGCAGAGAGAGGGGAAGAGAGGCAGCAGAAAGAGGGAAGAGCAGGACACAGACCAACAAAGAAGGAAGAGGAGCAGGCTGGAGACGCACAAAGAACCTGGGGCAGGCAGCACGACAGCGAGGGAGGAAAGAAGAATAGGGGCAGGAAGCTGGACCGAGCGCGATGGAGACAGACAAGACAAGCGACAAGAACAGGGCAGAAAGGGAAGAATGAAGCCACGGGGACAGGGAGCCGAGACAGCCAACAACGGAGGGAAGGGGCCGGGGAGGGAACACCACAAAACAAACCATGGGGCTACGTGGTACAGAGCACGAGAAGGCAGAGAATTAAGAATTAGGGACAGGGAGCCAGAGAAACAACAACAAAAAAAAACACCCAAAACAAAGGGAGATGGGGAGCAAAAGGAATCGCAATGCGTACAGAAAGGAGAGAGAAACAATTCTAAAACAGGGTCACGGGGAAGCCAGAGACAGCAAGATGGAGAAAGGACAAAAGCTACAGGCTACAGGGCAGAGAGGGAAGAATTAATGAATAGACACAGAGAGCTGGGCAGAAAGAGATGGAGAAAGGCTGAAGATCACACGGCCAACAGGGAAGAGAGAAGAGAGGGAGGAATTTTCAAAACAGGGGCAAGAAGCCAGAGAGAGGGAGAGAGGCGCAACAATAAAATGGGGACAGGCCACAGGGCGGCGAGGAGGGAATCGATGAATAAGAACAGGAGACCAAAGAGAACACAATGTAGAATGGAAAAAAGGAACAGCGGCCTACAGGGAAGGAGGAATTAAAGATCAGGCACTGGGAGGCAGACAGAGACACATGAAGAAACAAGTAGGAAAAAAAAAAAAAAAACCACACAACGGCAATGGGCTACAAAGACAGACAGAGAGGGAAGAAATAAAACATAGCAGCAAGGAGCTGGACAGAGAGAGATGAGGACAAACAAATAGCACGGGTCTACGTGACAGAGAACGTGGAATTAGAACACAGAGAGGGGGAGCCGGACAGAGAGAGAGGCCGAGAGAAAAATCTAGACGGGCTACGGCGGGCAGAGGCAGGAATTAAAACCTAGGGACAGGGAGCTGGACAGAGGGAGACGGAGATCACAGGGAACAGCGGCGGGTGCAGGAAGAACAGGAATTCAAGAATAGGGAAAGGGAGCTGGACAGAGAAGAACTCAGGCAGGCAAGTAACAGTAGCAGGGTACAGAGCAGAGCAGACGAACTAAAAAGCGCGGCGGGAGCGTTGAGGCAGACAGAGAGAGATTAAGAAAAAAGTCACGGGCTACGTGGCAAAGCAGGAGGAACTCAGAAACGGGGATGGCAACCAAGGGAGAGTGAGCTGGTGAAGGATAACGGGTATTCAAAGTGAGGGACGGGGAGCTGGGAAAAGCGAGGCAGAGAAAAACAGAATCACAGAGAGAATCACACAAAGCCAAAAAAGAAGAAACTGAACAACAGGAACAGGTGTAACCAAAGCGATGAAATCAACCAACCAGAGACGGTGTTCCATTACGGGAACACGGAGCGTACGAATCAGCGCATCTGTCGATCTGCATTTTAGTCCCTAGGCGATCGTTAATGTCAGCAGAACAACAGACAACGTGCTTCTGTCAGAAAAGGATGACAAAACGCGGTTTCGTGTAGCGCACTGAGAAAACTAGCCAAGACTGCCAAGATTAAGAGCCAAGAAGGTAAAAGGCAATTCTGGCAGGGGGAGATCGCGACCACCGACTCACGGACCACCACCGAGCCTGCGCAGTGATTTACATACGGAACGAGCCAGTTTGTACCGATCAGTAGACAGGACGATAATGAATATGTATGAATACGTAAAATTTTGATCTACAAATTCTACGGGAAAGGTGTGTGAGGTACGCACGCCAGGAGAAGCGATCCCCCGTGCATCTGGCGCCGTGAATAAAGAACGCCTGCTCTTTAATACTAAATCGGCGTTGAGGAGTTGTTTCCGATTTTACCGCGTTTTTCGGTAACACACGGAGTCAGACCAAGAGGGCCAGAGAAAGACAAAATACCGACAGGCTACAGAACAGAGCAGGAGGAATAAAAAAATAAAAACGGAGCCAGAGCCAGGCAGAGAGAGGCGGAGAAAGAAAAAGTAGCCACAGGCTACAGGACAGAGAGAGGGAGGCCTGAAAAGACGGGGAGGCAGGGAGCCACTCAGAGCGAGATGGAGAAAGAAGGGGCGGGGGGGCACCAAAAAAAAAAAAAAAAAAAAATTTTGCAGCAGGTAAGGAAAGAGAGGGGGCCAGGGGGGAGAGACAGGGAGGGCCCAGGACGCACAAGAGAGGCAACGGGGCCCCAGTGGCCCAGGACTCACCGCGACTCTCGCTCTCAGCGCTGCTGGCACAATTTAGCCGTTCAGATGCTTCTTTCCCCTCCTCTCCGCCCTGCCTCTTCTGCAGCTCCAGACTCTAGGCCGTCCTCCACCTAAAGAGGATACATGGGTGTCTTACCGCTCTTACGAGATGAGGCTTCCTAGGCACGTAGCCTAGCTCGCTCGTGCACTACACGCCCGTACCCAACTCCCGGTTACGCGTACAGACCCTGCGGTGCACGTTGGTGGCCTGGCCCGCTGCGGGCTACGAAGGGGGATCCTCCCTCCCTCACCTGCAGGGACAGGCTCTCTCTCGCCTGCGGCAGGAAGGCAGCTGGCAGCCAGAGCGCCTTCAGTTTCTTCTGCTTTACCTTTCGTTGGCGTCTCCAGCTTCAGCCGAGGCAGCTCCTGTCCACAGCCGGGAAGGGCTCTGTGTGTCCCTTTTCGCCCCCGCGCTGCGAGGATGGCAACACCGGGCAGAGAGAAGCCACGCAAGCCTGAGACGGCTGCAGTCAACGGCATCCCCGGGGGAAGGACAGACAACCACGTCCTCAGCACGGTCTCTGGGAGAGGGAAAGAAGAAACAGCGACCGTCATTACCGTCGATCGACCCTGGCCAAAGCCCCTCCTTGCGCAGGGGCTTCTGGACACACCGCCCCTTCCCCGCGCTACTGCTAAGGGCCCCTGCGCCGAGGGGGAATCCAGTGCGCTCGAGGGCCGGCTCGCTGCCTTCACGACAGGGCCTGGGGGCGGCCAAGGGCTACGCAGCACGCTTCAGGGGAGGTGCCGGGGCTGGGGGCAGGCGCACGGGGCAAGGGGGGGGCCAGGGGAGGCTGAGCGGGAGCTCCGGTGAGCCGGGGAGGCGGCGGCCATCATCTGCGCCCTGGGCAGGGGGAAAAGGTCCTCCTCCTTTCCCTCTTCCCTTCTGTCAGCTCCCGGGGAACTCACCGCTTCTCGGGGAGCGGCCGCACCTGGAAGCCCCCAGAAATCAACACGAATCCAACCCCAAAAATACACCGCGCCTACCGTACGCGGCACGGCCGCCCGGCACCCGAGCGCCGGAACACCGCGCCTCCCGCCGCGCCCCGGCGAGCCACGTGACAGGGCCGGCAGCCACTGCGCCAGGACTACAGCTCCCGGCATGCTCTGCGCCACAACACGGCCGCCCGGCAGCCCCCCGCCGCAAGGACTACAGCTCCCGCCATGCTCTGCGCCACAACACGGCCGCCCGGCAGCCCCCCGCCGCAAGGACTACAGCTCCCGCCATGCTCTGCGCCACAACATGGCCGCCCGGCAGCCCCCCGCCACAAGGACTACAGCTCCCGGCACGCTCTGCGCCACAACACGGCCGCCCGGCAGCCCCCCGCCGCAAGGACTACAGCTCCCGCCATGCTCTGCGCCACAACATGGCCGCCCGGCAGCCCCCCGCCACAAGGACTACAGCTCCCGCCATGCTCTGCGCCACAACACGGCCGCCCGCCCAGCCGCCACACGCACCACCACAGCTCCCGCCACGCCGCGAGCCCGCCCTCCCCGCTCTCTCACCCTGCGGGGCACCGTCCCTCCCGCCGATGCACCCGGAAGCCCCACCGAGCCCTCAGCACAGCCTCGCTCTCCCCACCGCCCGCTCCGACCCGCCGCTGCCCCGCCGCAGCCCTCCTCGGGGCTTGACCCGGCACGCAGCGGCCCCCCACCCAGCCCCCGCTCACCTCCTCCCTCGCTACACTCGCAGCCCGCTGACGCTCGGCCACAGCTCCGCTCCGCTCCGCCCTCGGCTCACACTGGCCCCCCGGAGCAGGGCACCACCCCTTTTCCAGGGAGGAGCCGGCACCGCCAGCCCCACTGCCCGCACCTGGGGCTCCTCCAGCCAGACCCCGCCCACAGCTGAGGCGCAGCAGCAACGGGGGGCCCCCTCCCCTCACCCCCACAGTGCACCACCTCCTCCCCCGGGCTCCATCACAGCCCCTTGCCCCACGCCAAGGGAGCGCAAACGCAGCCCTCAGGCCAAAGGAGAGGGCAGCTGTTGGTGCAGGCGCGCACGTAACAAGTCCCAGGAGCGATTCGTGGCTCAGGGTCCCCAACGCTCCCCCTGCCCCAAGGCCACCTCGGCCGCCGTTGCCGCAGCCGCACGGAGCTGGTGGTGGCTGGGATAGTGCTCATTTTCTCCACAGTAGCTAGGAAGGGATACGTTTTGGATTTATGCTCAAAACACCGTTAATAATGTAGAGATGTTTTGGTTCTTGCTGAGCACTGCTTCCACAGTCAGGGCCTCTTCTGGTTCTCTCAGTGCCCCACCAGCAAGTAGGCTGGGACAGCTGGGAAAGCTTTCCCAGCTAACTGACCAAAGGGATATTCCATACCATTTGACATCATGCTCAGCACACGCAGCTGGGGGAAGAAGGGGGAGTCCTTGGGGGGGGGGGGGGCTACGGCATTTCTCTCCCTAAGTAACCATGACACATGACAGAGCCCTGCTTTCCCAGAGGTGGCTCAACACCTGCCCGCCGAAAAGGAGGAGTGAATTAATTCCTTGCTTTGCTTCCACGCACAGCTTTTGCTTTACCTATTAAACAGTCTTGATCTCAGCCCATGATTTTTCTCACTTTTACCCTTCCAGCTCTCTCCCCCAGCCCACTGAGGGTGGAGCGAGCAAGCAGCTCCCTGGTGCAGAGTTGCCAGCTGGGGCTAAACCACGGCACGCGCTTGTCCGCGTTTGGCAGGAAAGGGACCGTCCGTCGCCTGGCTCCTGGAGCGACAGGCTGCTGGGCAGAGGGGGAGGCCACCAAAGGTGAGGAGCAGGGCACAGGACAGTAGGAAGAGAGAAGAGAAGAGCGGCAGCCGGCTGGACGGGGGCGGGGGGGCGTGTGTGCGTGTAGTGAGAAGGCACGAGGCAGGGAACAGGACGGCCAGAGAAGGACAGGGAGCCTGACGGAGGTGGAGATACAAGCAGCAGAGAGAGGGGAAGAGAGGCAGCAGAAAGAGGGGGGAAGAGCAGGACACAGACCAACAAAGAAGGAAGAGGAGCAGGCTGGAGACGCACAAAGAACCTGGGGCAGGCAGCACGACAGCGAGGGAGGAAAGAAGAATAGGGGCAGGAAGCTGGACCGAGCGCGATGGAGACAGACAAGACAAGCGACAAGAACAGGGCAGAAAGGGAAGAATGAAGCCACGGGGACAGGGAGCCGAGACAGCCAACAACGGAGGGAAGGGGCCGGGGAGGGAACACCACAAAACAAACCATGGGGCTACGTGGTACAGAGCACGAGAAGGCAGAGAATTAAGAATTAGGGACAGGGAGCCAGAGAAACAACAACAAAAAAAAAACACCCAAAACAAAGGGAGATGGGGAGCAAAAGGAATCGCAATGCGTACAGAAAGGAGAGAGAAACAATTCTAAAACAGGGTCACGGGGAAGCCAGAGACAGCAAGATGGAGAAAGGACAAAAGCTACAGGCTACAGGGCAGAGAGGGAAGAATTAATGAATAGACACAGAGAGCTGGGCAGAAAGAGATGGAGAAAGGCTGAAGATCACACGGCCAACAGGGAAGAGAGAAGAGAGGGAGGAATTTTCAAAACAGGGGCAAGAAGCCAGAGAGAGGGAGAGAGGCGCAACAATAAAATGGGGACAGGCCACAGGGCGGCGAGGAGGGAATCGATGAATAAGAACAGGAGACCAAAGAGAACACAATGTAGAATGGAAAAAAGGAACAGCGGCCTACAGGGAAGGAGGAATTAAAGATCAGGCACTGGGAGGCAGACAGAGACACATGAAGAAACAAGTAGGAAAAAAAAAAAAAAAACCACACAACGGCAATGGGCTACAAAGACAGACAGAGAGGGAAGAAATAAAACATAGCAGCAAGGAGCTGGACAGAGAGAGATGAGGACAAACAAATAGCACGGGTCTACGTGACAGAGAACGTGGAATTAGAACACAGAGAGGGGGAGCCGGACAGAGAGAGAGGCCGAGAGAAAAATCTAGACGGGCTACGGCGGGCAGAGGCAGGAATTAAAACCTAGGGACAGGGAGCTGGACAGAGGGAGACGGAGATCACAGGGAACAGCGGCGGGTGCAGGAAGAACAGGAATTCAAGAATAGGGAAAGGGAGCTGGACAGAGAAGAACTCAGGCAGGCAAGTAACAGTAGCAGGGTACAGAGCAGAGCAGACGAACTAAAAAGCGCGGCGGGAGCGTTGAGGCAGACAGAGAGAGATTAAGAAAAAAGTCACGGGCTACGTGGCAAAGCAGGAGGAACTCAGAAACGGGGATGGCAACCAAGGGAGAGTGAGCTGGTGAAGGATAACGGGTATTCAAAGTGAGGGACGGGGAGCTGGGAAAAGCGAGGCAGAGAAAAACAGAATCACAGAGAGAATCACACAAAGCCAAAAAAGAAGAAACTGAACAACAGGAACAGGTGTAACCAAAGCGATGAAATCAACCAACCAGAGACGGTGTTCCATTACGGGAACACGGAGCGTACGAATCAGCGCATCTGTCGATCTGCATTTTAGTCCCTAGGCGATCGTTAATGTCAGCAGAACAACAGACAACGTGCTTCTGTCAGAAAAGGATGACAAAACGCGGTTTCGTGTAGCGCACTGAGAAAACTAGCCAAGACTGCCAAGATTAAGAGCCAAGAAGGTAAAAGGCAATTCTGGCAGGGGGAGATCGCGACCACCGACTCACGGACCACCACCGAGCCTGCGCAGTGATTTACATACGGAACGAGCCAGTTTGTACCGATCAGTAGACAGGACGATAATGAATATGTATGAATACGTAAAATTTTGATCTACAAATTCTACGGGAAAGGTGTGTGAGGTACGCACGCCAGGAGAAGCGATCCCCCGTGCATCTGGCGCCGTGAATAAAGAACGCCTGCTCTTTAATACTAAATCGGCGTTGAGGAGTTGTTTCCGATTTTACCGCGTTTTTCGGTAACACACGGAGTCAGACCAAGAGGGCCAGAGAAAGACAAAATACCGACAGGCTACAGAACAGAGCAGGAGGAATAAAAAAATAAAAACGGAGCCAGAGCCAGGCAGAGAGAGGCGGAGAAAGAACAAGTAGCCACAGGCTACAGGACAGAGAGAGGGAGGCCTGAAAAGACGGGGAGGCAGGGAGCCACTCAGAGCGAGATGGAGAAAGAAGGGGCGGGGGGGCGCCAAAAAAAAAAAAAAAAAAAAATTTTGCAGCAGGTAAGGAAAGAGAGGGGGCCAGGGGAGAGACAGGGAGGGCCCAGGACGCACAAGAGAGGCAACGGGGCCCCAGTGGCCCAGGACTCACCGCGACTCTCGCTCTCAGCGCTGCTGGCACAATTTAGCCGTTCAGATGCTTCTTTCCCCTCCTCTCCGCCCTGCCTCTTCTGCAGCTCCAGACTCTAGGCCGTCCTCCACCTAAAGAGGATACATGGGTGTCTTACCGCTCTTACGAGATGAGGCTTCCTAGGCACGTAGCCTAGCTCGCTCGTGCACTACACGCCCGTACCCAACTCCCGGTTACGCGTACAGACCCTGCGGTGCACGTTGGTGGCCTGGCCCGCTGCGGGCTACGAAGGGGGATCCTCCCTCCCTCACCTGCAGGGACAGGCTCTCTCTTGCCTGCGGCAGGAAGGCAGCTGGCAGCCAGAGCGCCTTCAGTTTCTTCTGCTTTACCTTTCGTTGGCGTCTCCAGCTTCAGCCGAGGCAGCTCCTGTCCACAGCCGGGAAGGGCTCTGTGTGTCCCTTTTCGCCCCCGCGCTGCGAGGATGGCAACACCGGGCAGAGAGAAGCCACGCAAGCCTGAGACGGCTGCAGTCAACGGCATCCCCGGGGGAAGGACAGACAACCACGTCCTCAGCACGGTCTCTGGGAGAGGGAAAGAAGAAACAGCGACCGTCATTACCGTCGATCGACCCTGGCCAAAGCCCCTCCTTGCGCAGGGGCTTCTGGACACACCGCCCCTTCCCCGCGCTACTGCTAAGGGCCCCTGCGCCGAGGGGGAATCCAGTGCGCTCGAGGGCCGGCTCGCTGCCTTCACGACAGGGCCTGGGGGCGGCCAAGGGCTACGCAGCACGCTTCAGGGGAGGTGCCGGGGCTGGGGGCAGGCGCACGGGGCAAGGGGGGGGCCAGGGGAGGCTGAGCGGGAGCTCCGGTGAGCCGGGGAGGCGGCGGCCATCATCTGCGCCCTGGGCAGGGGGAAAAGGTCCTCCTCCTTTCCCTCTTCCCTTCTGTCAGCTCCCGGGGAACTCACCGCTTCTCGGGGAGCGGCCGCACCTGGAAGCCCCCAGAAATCAACACGAATCCAACCCCAAAAATACACCGCGCCTACCGTACGCGGCACGGCCGCCCGGCACCCGAGCGCCGGAACACCGCGCCTCCCGCCGCGCCCCGGCGAGCCACGTGACAGGGCCGGCAGCCACTGCGCCAGGACTACAGCTCCCGGCATGCTCTGCGCCACAACACGGCCGCCCGGCAGCCCCCCGCCGCAAGGACTACAGCTCCCGCCATGCTCTGCGCCACAACATGGCCGCCCGGCAGCCCCCCGCCACAAGGACTACAGCTCCCGCCATGCTCTGCGCCACAACACGGCCGCCCGGCAGCCGCGCGCCACAAGGACTACAGCTCCCGCCATGCTCTGCGCCACAACACAGCCGCCCGGCAGCCCCCCGCCGCAAGGACTACAGCTCCCGCCATGCTCTGCGCCACAACACAGCCGCCCGGCAGCCCCCCGCCACAAGGACTACAGCTCCCGCCATGCTCTGCGCCACAACACGGCCGCCCGCCCAGCCGCCACACGCACCACCACAGCTCCCGCCACGCCGCGAGCCCGCCCTCCCCGCTCTCTCACCCTGCGGGGCACCGTCCCTCCCGCCGATGCACCCGGAAGCCCCACCGAGCCCTCAGCACAGCCTCGCTCTCCCCACCGCCCGCTCCGACCCGCCGCTGCCCCGCCGCAGCCCTCCTCGGGGCTTGACCCGGCACGCAGCGGCCCCCCACCCAGCCCCCGCTCACCTCCTCCCTCGCTACACTCGCAGCCCGCTGACGCTCGGCCACAGCTCCGCTCCGCCCCGCCCTCGGCTCACACTGGCCCCCCGGAGCAGGGCACCACCCCTTTTCCAGGGAGGAGCCGGCACCGCCAGCCCCACTGCCCGCACCTGGGGCTCCTCCAGCCAGACCCCGCCCACAGCTGAGGCGCAGCAGCAACGGGGGGCCCCCTCCCCTCACCCCCACAGTGCACCACCTCCTCCCCCGGGCTTCATCACAGCCCCTTGCCCCACGCCAAGGGAGCGCAAACGCAGCCCTCAGGCCAAAGGAGAGGGCAGCTGTTGGTGCAGGCGCGCACGTAACAAGTCCCAGGAGCGATTCGTGGCTCAGGGTCCCCAACGCTCCCCCTGCCCCAAGGCCACCTCGGCCGCCGTTGCCGCAGCCGCACGGAGCTGGTGGTGGCTGGGATAGTGCTCATTTTCTCCACAGTAGCTAGGAAGGGATACGTTTTGGATTTATGCTCAAAACACCGTTAATAATGTAGAGATGTTTTGGTTCTTGCTGAGCACTGCTTCCACAGTCAGGGCCTCTTCTGGTTCTCTCAGTGCCCCACCAGCAAGTAGGCTGGGACAGCTGGGAAAGCTTTCCCAGCTAACTGACCAAAGGGATATTCCATACCATTTGACATCATGCTCAGCACACGCAGCTGGGGGAAGAAGGGGGAGTCCTTGGGGGGGGGGGGGCTACGGCATTTCTCTCCCTAAGTAACCATGACACATGACAGAGCCCTGCTTTCCCAGAGGTGGCTCAACACCTGCCCGCCGAAAAGGAGGAGTGAATTAATTCCTTGCTTTGCTTCCACGCACAGCTTTTGCTTTACCTATTAAACAGTCTTGATCTCAGCCCATGATTTTTCTCACTTTTACCCTTCCAGCTCTCTCCCCCAGCCCACTGAGGGTGGAGCGAGCAAGCAGCTCCCTGGTGCAGAGTTGCCAGCTGGGGCTAAACCACGGCACGCGCTTGTCCGCGTTTGGCAGGAAAGGGACCGTCCGTCGCCTGGCTCCTGGAGCGACAGGCTGCTGGGCAGAGGGGGAGGCCACCAAAGGTGAGGAGCAGGGCACAGGACAGTAGGAAGAGAGAAGAGAAGAGCGGCAGCCGGCTGGACGGGGGCGGGGGGGCGTGTGTGCGTGTAGTGAGAAGGCACGAGGCAGGGAACAGGACGGCCAGAGAAGGACAGGGAGCCTGACGGAGGTGGAGATACAAGCAGCAGAGAGAGGGGAAGAGAGGCAGCAGAAAGAGGGGGGAAGAGCAGGACACAGACCAACAAAGAAGGAAGAGGAGCAGGCTGGAGACGCACAAAGAACCTGGGGCAGGCAGCACGACAGCGAGGGAGGAAAGAAGAATAGGGGCAGGAAGCTGGACCGAGCGCGATGGAGACAGACAAGACAAGCGACAAGAACAGGGCAGAAAGGGAAGAATGAAGCCACGGGGACAGGGAGCCGAGACAGCCAACAACGGAGGGAAGGGGCCGGGGAGGGAACACCACAAAACAAACCATGGGGCTACGTGGTACAGAGCACGAGAAGGCAGAGAATTAAGAATTAGGGACAGGGAGCCAGAGAAACAACAACAAAAAAAAACACCCAAAACAAAGGGAGATGGGGAGCAAAAGGAATCGCAATGCGTACAGAAAGGAGAGAGAAACAATTCTAAAACAGGGTCACGGGGAAGCCAGAGACAGCAAGATGGAGAAAGGACAAAAGCTACAGGCTACAGGGCAGAGAGGGAAGAATTAATGAATAGACACAGAGAGCTGGGCAGAAAGAGATGGAGAAAGGCTGAAGATCACACGGCCAACAGGGAAGAGAGAAGAGAGGGAGGAATTTTCAAAACAGGGGCAAGAAGCCAGAGAGAGGGAGAGAGGCGCAACAATAAAATGGGGACAGGCCACAGGGCGGCGAGGAGGGAATCGATGAATAAGAACAGGAGACCAAAGAGAACACAATGTAGAATGGAAAAAAGGAACAGCGGCCTACAGGGAAGGAGGAATTAAAGATCAGGCACTGGGAGGCAGACAGAGACACATGAAGAAACAAGTAGGAAAAAAAAAAAAAAAACCACACAACGGCAATGGGCTACAAAGACAGACAGAGAGGGAAGAAATAAAACATAGCAGCAAGGAGCTGGACAGAGAGAGATGAGGACAAACAAATAGCACGGGTCTACGTGACAGAGAACGTGGAATTAGAACACAGAGAGGGGGAGCCGGACAGAGAGAGAGGCCGAGAGAAAAATCTAGACGGGCTACGGCGGGCAGAGGCAGGAATTAAAACCTAGGGACAGGGAGCTGGACAGAGGGAGACGGAGATCACAGGGAACAGCGGCGGGTGCAGGAAGAACAGGAATTCAAGAATAGGGAAAGGGAGCTGGACAGAGAAGAACTCAGGCAGGCAAGTAACAGTAGCAGGGTACAGAGCAGAGCAGACGAACTAAAAAGCGCGGCGGGAGCGTTGAGGCAGACAGAGAGAGATTAAGAAAAAAGTCACGGGCTACGTGGCAAAGCAGGAGGAACTCAGAAACGGGGATGGCAACCAAGGGAGAGTGAGCTGGTGAAGGATAACGGGTATTCAAAGTGAGGGACGGGGAGCTGGGAAAAGCGAGGCAGAGAAAAACAGAATCACAGAGAGAATCACACAAAGCCAAAAAAGAAGAAACTGAACAACAGGAACAGGTGTAACCAAAGCGATGAAATCAACCAACCAGAGACGGTGTTCCATTACGGGAACACGGAGCGTACGAATCAGCGCATCTGTCGATCTGCATTTTAGTCCCTAGGCGATCGTTAATGTCAGCAGAACAACAGACAACGTGCTTCTGTCAGAAAAGGATGACAAAACGCGGTTTCGTGTAGCGCACTGAGAAAACTAGCCAAGACTGCCAAGATTAAGAGCCAAGAAGGTAAAAGGCAATTCTGGCAGGGGGAGATCGCGACCACCGACTCACGGACCACCACCGAGCCTGCGCAGTGATTTACATACGGAACGAGCCAGTTTGTACCGATCAGTAGACAGGACGATAATGAATATGTATGAATACGTAAAATTTTGATCTACAAATTCTACGGGAAAGGTGTGTGAGGTACGCACGCCAGGAGAAGCGATCCCCCGTGCATCTGGCGCCGTGAATAAAGAACGCCTGCTCTTTAATACTAAATCGGCGTTGAGGAGTTGTTTCCGATTTTACCGCGTTTTTCGGTAACACACGGAGTCAGACCAAGAGGGCCAGAGAAAGACAAAATACCGACAGGCTACAGAACAGAGCAGGAGGAATAAAAAAATAAAAACGGAGCCAGAGCCAGGCAGAGAGAGGCGGAGAAAGAACAAGTAGCCACAGGCTACAGGACAGAGAGAGGGAGGCCTGAAAAGACGGGGAGGCAGGGAGCCACTCAGAGCGAGATGGAGAAAGAAGGGGCGGGGGGGCGCCAAAAAAAAAAAAAAAAAAATTTTGCAGCAGGTAAGGAAAGAGAGGGGGCCAGGGGGGAGAGACAGGGAGGGCCCAGGACGCACAAGAGAGGCAACGGGGCCCCAGTGGCCCAGGACTCACCGCGACTCTCGCTCTCAGCGCTGCTGGCACAATTTAGCCGTTCAGATGCTTCTTTCCCCTCCTCTCCGCCCTGCCTCTTCTGCAGCTCCAGACTCTAGGCCGTCCTCCACCTAAAGAGGATACATGGGTGTCTTACCGCTCTTACGAGATGAGGCTTCCTAGGCACGTAGCCTAGCTCGCTCGTGCACTACACGCCCGTACCCAACTCCCGGTTACGCGTACAGACCCTGCGGTGCACGTTGGTGGCCTGGCCCGCTGCGGGCTACGAAGGGGGATCCTCCCTCCCTCACCTGCAGGGACAGGCTCTCTCTTGCCTGCGGCAGGAAGGCAGCTGGCAGCCAGAGCGCCTTCAGTTTCTTCTGCTTTACCTTTCGTTGGCGTCTCCAGCTTCAGCCGAGGCAGCTCCTGTCCACAGCCGGGAAGGGCTCTGTGTGTCCCTTTTCGCCCCCGCGCTGCGAGGATGGCAACACCGGGCAGAGAGAAGCCACGCAAGCCTGAGACGGCCGCAGTCAACGGCATCCCCGGGGGAAGGACAGACAACCACGTCCTCAGCACGGTCTCTGGGAGAGGGAAAGAAGAAACAGCGACCGTCATTACCGTCGATCGACCCTGGCCAAAGCCCCTCCTTGCGCAGGGGCTTCTGGACACACCGCCCCTTCCCCGCGCTACTGCTAAGGGCCCCTGCGCCGAGGGGGAATCCAGTGCGCTCGAGGGCCGGCTCGCTGCCTTCACGACAGGGCCTGGGGGCGGCCAAGGGCTACGCAGCACGCTTCAGGGGAGGTGCCGGGGCTGGGGGCAGGCGCACGGGGCAAGGGGGGGCCAGGGGAGGCTGAGCGGGAGCTCCGGTGAGCCGGGGAGGCGGCGGCCATCATCTGCGCCCTGGGCAGGGGGAAAAGGTCCTCCTCCTTTCCCTCTTCCCTTCTGTCAGCTCCCGGGGAACTCACCGCTTCTCGGGGAGCGGCCGCACCTGGAAGCCCCCAGAAATCAACACGAATCCAACCCCAAAAATACACCGCGCCTACCGTACGCGGCACGGCTGCCCGGCACCCGAGCGCCGGAACACCGCGCCTCCCGCCGCGCCCCGGCGAGCCACGTGACAGGGCCGGCAGCCACTGCGCCAGGACTACAGCTCCCGGCACGCTCTGCGCCACAACACGGCCGCCCGGCAGCCCCCCGCCACAAGGACTACAGCTCCCGGCATGCTCTGCGCCACAACACGGCCGCCCGGCAGCCCCCCGCCGCAAGGACTACAGCTCCCGGCACGCTCTGCGCCACAACATGGCCGCCCGGCAGCCCCCCGCCACAAGGACTACAGCTCCCGGCATGCTCTGCGCCACAACACGGCCGCCCGGCAGCCCCCCGCCGCAAGGACTACAGCTCCCGGCATGCTCTGCGCCACAACATGGCCGCCCGGCAGCCCCCGCCACAAGGACTACAGCTCCCGCCATGCTCTGCGCCACAACATGGCCGCCCGGCAGCCCCCCGCCGCAAGGACTACAGCTCCCGCCATGCTCTGCGCCACAACACGGCCGCCCGCCCAGCCGCCACACGCACCACCACAGCTCCCGCCACGCCGCGAGCCCGCCCTCCCCGCTCTCTCACCCTGCGGGGCACCGTCCCTCCCGCCGATGCACCCGGAAGCCCCACCGAGCCCTCAGCACAGCCTCGCTCTCCCCACCGCCCGCTCCGACCCGCCGCTGCCCCGCCGCAGCCCTCCTCGGGGCTTGACCCGGCACGCAGCGGCCCCCCACCCAGCCCCCGCTCACCTCCTCCCTCGCTACACTCGCAGCCCGCTGACGCTCGGCCACAGCTCCGCTCCGCTCCGCCCTCGGCTCACACTGGCCCCCCGGAGCAGGGCACCACCCCTTTTCCAGGGAGGAGCCGGCACCGCCAGCCCCACTGCCCGCACCTGGGGCTCCTCCAGCCAGACCCCACCCACAGCTGAGGCGCAGCAGCAACGGGGGGCCCCCTCCCCTCACCCCCACAGTGCACCACCTCCTCCCCCGGGCTCCATCACAGCCCCTTGCCCCACGCCAAGGGAGCGCAAACGCAGCCCTCAGGCCAAAGGAGAGGGCAGCTGTTGGTGCAGGCGCGCACGTAACAAGTCCCAGGAGCGATTCGTGGCTCAGGGTCCCCAACGCTCCCCCTGCCCCAAGGCCACCTCGGCCGCCGTTGCCGCAGCCACACGGAGCTGGTGGTGGCTGGGATAGTGCTCATTTTCTCCACAGTAGCTAGGAAGGGATACGTTTTGGATTTATGCTCAAAACACCGTTAATAATGTAGAGATGTTTTGGTTCTTGCTGAGCACTGCTTCCACAGTCAGGGCCTCTTCTGGTTCTCTCACTGCCCCACCAGCAAGTAGGCTGGGACAGCTGGGAAAGCTTTCCCAGCTAACTGACCAAAGGGATATTCCATACCATTTGACATCATGCTCAGCACACGCAGCTGGGGGAAGAAGGGGGAGTCCTTGGGGGGGGGGGGGGGGTACGGCATTTCTCTCCCTAAGTAACCATGACACATGACAGAGCCCTGCTTTCCCAGAGGTGGCTCAACACCTGCCCGCCGAAAAGGAGGAGTGAATTAATTCCTTGCTTTGCTTCCACGCACAGCTTTTGCTTTACCTATTAAACAGTCTTGATCTCAGCCCATGATTTTTCTCACTTTTACCCTTCCAGCTCTCTCCCCCAGCCCACTGAGGGTGGAGCGAGCAAGCAGCTCCCTGGTGCAGAGTTGCCAGCTGGGGCTAAACCACGGCACGCGCTTGTCCGCGTTTGGCAGGGAAGGGACCGTCCGTCGCCTGGCTCCTGGAGCGACAGGCTGCTGGGCAGAGGGGGAGGCCACCAAAGGTGAGGAGCAGGGCACAGGACAGTAGGAAGAGAGAAGAGAAGAGCGGCAGCCGGCTGGACGGGGGCGGGGGGGCGTGTGTGCGTGTAGTGAGAAGGCACGAGGCAGGGAACAGGACGGCCAGAGAAGGACAGGGAGCCTGACGGAGGTGGAGATACAAGCAGCAGAGAGAGGGGAAGAGAGGCAGCAGAAAGAGGGGGGAAGAGCAGGACACAGACCAACAAAGAAGGAAGAGGAGCAGGCTGGAGACGCACAAAGAACCTGGGGCAGGCAGCACGACAGCGAGGGAGGAAAGAAGAATAGGGGCAGGAAGCTGGACCGAGCGCGATGGAGACAGACAAGACAAGCGACAAGAACAGGGCAGAAAGGGAAGAATGAAGCCACGGGGACAGGGAGCCGAGACAGCCAACAACGGAGGGAAGGGGCCGGGGAGGGAACACCACAAAACAAACCATGGGGCTACGTGGTACAGAGCACGAGAAGGCAGAGAATTAAGAATTAGGGACAGGGAGCCAGAGAAACAACAACAAAAAAAAACACCCAAAACAAAGGGAGATGGGGAGCAAAAGGAATCGCAATGCGTACAGAAAGGAGAGAGAAACAATTCTAAAACAGGGTCACGGGGAAGCCAGAGACAGCAAGATGGAGAAAGGACAAAAGCTACAGGCTACAGGGCAGAGAGGGAAGAATTAATGAATAGACACAGAGAGCTGGGCAGAAAGAGATGGAGAAAGGCTGAAGATCACACGGCCAACAGGGAAGAGAGAAGAGAGGGAGGAATTTTCAAAACAGGGGCAAGAAGCCAGAGAGAGGGAGAGAGGCGCAACAATAAAATGGGGACAGGCCACAGGGCGGCGAGGAGGGAATCGATGAATAAGAACAGGAGACCAAAGAGAACACAATGTAGAATGGAAAAAAGGAACAGCGGCCTACAGGGAAGGAGGAATTAAAGATCAGGCACTGGGAGGCAGACAGAGACACATGAAGAAACAAGTAGGAAAAAAAAAAAAAAAAAAACACACAACGGCAATGGGCTACAAAGACAGACAGAGAGGGAAGAAATAAAACATAGCAGCAAGGAGCTGGACAGAGAGAGATGAGGACAAACAAATAGCACGGGTCTACGTGACAGAGAACGTGGAATTAGAACACAGAGAGGGGGAGCCGGACAGAGAGAGAGGCCGAGAGAAAAATCTAGACGGGCTACGGCGGGCAGAGGCAGGAATTAAAACCTAGGGACAGGGAGCTGGACAGAGGGGACGGAGATCACAGGGAACAGCGGCGGGTGCAGGAAGAACAGGAATTCAAGAATAGGGAAAGGGAGCTGGACAGAGAAGAACTCAGGCAGGCAAGTAACAGTAGCAGGGTACAGAGCAGAGCAGACGAACTAAAAAGCGCGGCGGGAGCGTTGAGGCAGACAGAGAGAGATTAAGAAAAAAGTCACGGGCTACGTGGCAAAGCAGGAGGAACTCAGAAACGGGGATGGCAACCAAGGGAGAGTGAGCTGGTGAAGGATAACGGGTATTCAAAGTGAGGGACGGGGAGCTGGGAAAAGCGAGGCAGAGAAAAACAGAATCACAGAGAGAATCACACAAAGCCAAAAAAGAAGAAACTGAACAACAGGAACAGGTGTAACCAAAGCGATGAAATCAACCAACCAGAGACGGTGTTCCATTACGGGAACACGGAGCGTACGAATCAGCGCATCTGTCGATCTGCATTTTAGTCCCTAGGCGATCGTTAATGTCAGCAGAACAACAGACAACGTGCTTCTGTCAGAAAAGGATGACAAAACGCGGTTTCGTGTAGCGCACTGAGAAAACTAGCCAAGACTGCCAAGATTAAGAGCCAAGAAGGTAAAAGGCAATTCTGGCAGGGGGAGATCGCGACCACCGACTCACGGACCACCACCGAGCCTGCGCAGTGATTTACATACGGAACGAGCCAGTTTGTACCGATCAGTAGACAGGACGATAATGAATATGTATGAATACGTAAAATTTTGATCTACAAATTCTACGGGAAAGGTGTGTGAGGTACGCACGCCAGGAGAAGCGATCCCCCGTGCATCTGGCGCCGTGAATAAAGAACGCCTGCTCTTTAATACTAAATCGGCGTTGAGGAGTTGTTTCCGATTTTACCGCGTTTTTCGGTAACACACGGAGTCAGACCAAGAGGGCCAGAGAAAGACAAAATACCGACAGGCTACAGAACAGAGCAGGAGGAATAAAAAAATAAAAACGGAGCCAGAGCCAGGCAGAGAGAGGCGGAGAAAGAACAAGTAGCCACAGGCTACAGGACAGAGAGAGGGAGGCCTGAAAAGACGGGGAGGCAGGGAGCCACTCAGAGCGAGATGGAGAAAGAAGGGGCGGGGGGGCGCCAAAAAAAAAAAAAAAAAAATTTTGCAGCAGGTAAGGAAAGAGAGGGGGCCAGGGGGGAGAGACAGGGAGGGCCCAGGACGCACAAGAGAGGCAACGGGGCCCCAGTGGCCCAGGACTCACCGCGACTCTCGCTCTCAGCGCTGCTGGCACAATTTAGCCGTTCAGATGCTTCTTTCCCCTCCTCTCCGCCCTGCCTCTTCTGCAGCTCCAGACTCTAGGCCGTCCTCCACCTAAAGAGGATACATGGGTGTCTTACCGCTCTTACGAGATGAGGCTTCCTAGGCACGTAGCCTAGCTCGCTCGTGCACTACACGCCCGTACCCAACTCCCGGTTACGCGTACAGACCCTGCGGTGCACGTTGGTGGCCTGGCCCGCTGCGGGCTACGAAGGGGGATCCTCCCTCCCTCACCTGCAGGGACAGGCTCTCTCTTGCCTGCGGCAGGAAGGCAGCTGGCAGCCAGAGCGCCTTCAGTTTCTTCTGCTTTACCTTTCGTTGGCGTCTCCAGCTTCAGCCGAGGCAGCTCCTGTCCACAGCCGGGAAGGGCTCTGTGTGTCCCTTTTCGCCCCCGCGCTGCGAGGATGGCAACACCGGGCAGAGAGAAGCCACGCAAGCCTGAGACGGCTGCAGTCAACGGCATCCCCGGGGGAAGGACAGACAACCACGTCCTCAGCACGGTCTCTGGGAGAGGGAAAGAAGAAACAGCGACCGTCATTACCGTCGATCGACCCTGGCCAAAGCCCCTCCTTGCGCAGGGGCTTCTGGACACACCGCCCCTTCCCCGCGCTACTGCTAAGGGCCCCTGCGCCGAGGGGGAATCCAGTGCGCTCGAGGGCCGGCTCGCTGCCTTCACGACAGGGCCTGGGGGCGGCCAAGGGCTACGCAGCACGCTTCAGGGGAGGTGCCGGGGCTGGGGGCAGGCGCACGGGGCAAGGGGGGGGCCAGGGGAGGCTGAGCGGGAGCTCCGGTGAGCCGGGGAGGCGGCGGCCATCATCTGCGCCCTGGGCAGGGGGAAAAGGTCCTCCTCCTTTCCCTCTTCCCTTCTGTCAGCTCCCGGGGAACTCACCGCTTCTCGGGGAGCGGCCGCACCTGGAAGCCCCCAGAAATCAACACGAATCCAACCCCAAAAATACACCGCGCCTACCGTACGCGGCACGGCCGCCCGGCACCCGAGCGCCGGAACACCGCGCCTCCCGCCGCGCCCCGGCGAGCCACGTGACAGGGCCGGCAGCCACTGCGCCAGGACTACAGCTCCCGGCACGCTCTGCGCCACAACACGGCCGCCCGGCAGCCCCCCGCCGCAAGGACTACAGCTCCCGCCATGCTCTGCGCCACAACACGGCCGCACGGCAGCCCCCCGCCGCAAGGACTACAGCTCCCGGCACGCTCTGCGCCACAACACGGCCGCCCGGCAGCCCCCCGCCGCAAGGACTACAGCTCCCGGCATGCTCTGCGCCACAACACGGACGCCCGGCAGCCCCCCGCCGCAAGGACTACAGCTCCCGGCATGCTCTGCGCCACAACACGGCCGCCCGGCAGCCCCCCGCCACAAGGACTACAGCTCCCGCCATGCTCTGCGCCACAACGCGGCCGCCCGGCAGCCCCCCGCCACAAGGACTACAGCTCCCGCCATGCTCTGCGCCACAACACGGCCGCCCGGCAGCCCCCCGCCACAAGGACTACAGCTCCCGCCATGCTCTGCGCCACAACGCGGCCGCCCGGCAGCCCCCCGCCACAAGGACTACAGCTCCCGCCATGCTCTGCGCCACAACACGGCCGCCCGGCAGCCCCCCGCCACAAGGACTACAGCTCCCGCCATGCTCTGCGCCACAACACGGCCGCCCGCCCAGCCGCCACACGCACCACCACAGCTCCCGCCACGCCGCGAGCCCGCCCTCCCCGCTCTCTCACCCTGCGGGGCACCGTCCCTCCCGCCGATGCACCCGGAAGCCCCACCGAGCCCTCAGCACAGCCTCGCTCTCCCCACCGCCCGCTCCGACCCGCCGCTGCCCCGCCGCAGCCCTCCTCGGGGCTTGACCCGGCACGCAGCGGCCCCCCACCCAGCCCCCGCTCACCTCCTCCCTCGCTACACTCGCAGCCCGCTGACGCTCGGCCACAGCTCCGCTCCGCCCCGCCCTCGGCTCACACTGGCCCCCCGGAGCAGGGCACCACCCCTTTTCCAGGGAGGAGCCGGCACCGCCAGCCCCACTGCCCGCACCTGGGGCTCCTCCAGCCAGACCCCGCCCACAGCTGAGGCGCAGCAGCAACGGGGGGCCCCCTCCCCTCACCCCCACAGTGCACCACCTCCTCCCCCGGGCTTCATCACAGCCCCTTGCCCCACGCCAAGGGAGCGCAAACGCAGCCCTCAGGCCAAAGGAGAGGGCAGCTGTTGGTGCAGGCGCGCACGTAACAAGTCCCAGGAGCGATTCGTGGCTCAGGGTCCCCAACGCTCCCCCTGCCCCAAGGCCACCTCGGCCGCCGTTGCCGCAGCCGCACGGAGCTGGTGGTGGCTGGGATAGTGCTCATTTTCTCCACAGTAGCTAGGAAGGGATACGTTTTGGATTTATGCTCAAAACACCGTTAATAATGTAGAGATGTTTTGGTTCTTGCTGAGCACTGCTTCCACAGTCAGGGCCTCTTCTGGTTCTCTCAGTGCCCCACCAGCAAGTAGGCTGGGACAGCTGGGAAAGCTTTCCCAGCTAACTGACCAAAGGGATATTCCATACCATTTGACATCATGCTCAGCACACGCAGCTGGGGGAAGAAGGGGGAGTCCTTGGGGGGGGGGGGGCTACGGCATTTCTCTCCCTAAGTAACCATGACACATGACAGAGCCCTGCTTTCCCAGAGGTGGCTCAACACCTGCCCGCCGAAAAGGAGGAGTGAATTAATTCCTTGCTTTGCTTCCACGCACAGCTTTTGCTTTACCTATTAAACAGTCTTGATCTCAGCCCATGATTTTTCTCACTTTTACCCTTCCAGCTCTCTCCCCCAGCCCACTGAGGGTGGAGCGAGCAAGCAGCTCCCTGGTGCAGAGTTGCCAGCTGGGGCTAAACCACGGCACGCGCTTGTCCGCGTTTGGCAGGAAAGGGACCGTCCGTCGCCTGGCTCCTGGAGCGACAGGCTGCTGGGCAGAGGGGGAGGCCACCAAAGGTGAGGAGCAGGGCACAGGACAGTAGGAAGAGAGAAGAGAAGAGCGGCAGCCGGCTGGACGGGGGCGGGGGGGCGTGTGTGCGTGTAGTGAGAAGGCACGAGGCAGGGAACAGGACGGCCAGAGAAGGACAGGGAGCCTGACGGAGGTGGAGATACAAGCAGCAGAGAGAGGGGAAGAGAGGCAGCAGAAAGAGGGGGGAAGAGCAGGACACAGACCAACAAAGAAGGAAGAGGAGCAGGCTGGAGACGCACAAAGAACCTGGGGCAGGCAGCACGACAGCGAGGGAGGAAAGAAGAATAGGGGCAGGAAGCTGGACCGAGCGCGATGGAGACAGACAAGACAAGCGACAAGAACAGGGCAGAAAGGGAAGAATGAAGCCACGGGGACAGGGAGCCGAGACAGCCAACAACGGAGGGAAGGGGCCGGGGAGGGAACACCACAAAACAAACCATGGGGCTACGTGGTACAGAGCACGAGAAGGCAGAGAATTAAGAATTAGGGACAGGGAGCCAGAGAAACAACAACAAAAAAAAACACCCAAAACAAAGGGAGATGGGGAGCAAAAGGAATCGCAATGCGTACAGAAAGGAGAGAGAAACAATTCTAAAACAGGGTCACGGGGAAGCCAGAGACAGCAAGATGGAGAAAGGACAAAAGCTACAGGCTACAGGGCAGAGAGGGAAGAATTAATGAATAGACACAGAGAGCTGGGCAGAAAGAGATGGAGAAAGGCTGAAGATCACACGGCCAACAGGGAAGAGAGAAGAGAGGGAGGAATTTTCAAAACAGGGGCAAGAAGCCAGAGAGAGGGAGAGAGGCGCAACAATAAAATGGGGACAGGCCACAGGGCGGCGAGGAGGGAATCGATGAATAAGAACAGGAGACCAAAGAGAACACAATGTAGAATGGAAAAAAGGAACAGCGGCCTACAGGGAAGGAGGAATTAAAGATCAGGCACTGGGAGGCAGACAGAGACACATGAAGAAACAAGTAGGAAAAAAAAAAAAAAAACCACACAACGGCAATGGGCTACAAAGACAGACAGAGAGGGAAGAAATAAAACATAGCAGCAAGGAGCTGGACAGAGAGAGATGAGGACAAACAAATAGCACGGGTCTACGTGACAGAGAACGTGGAATTAGAACACAGAGAGGGGGAGCCGGACAGAGAGAGAGGCCGAGAGAAAAATCTAGACGGGCTACGGCGGGCAGAGGCAGGAATTAAAACCTAGGGACAGGGAGCTGGACAGAGGGAGACGGAGATCACAGGGAACAGCGGCGGGTGCAGGAAGAACAGGAATTCAAGAATAGGGAAAGGGAGCTGGACAGAGAAGAACTCAGGCAGGCAAGTAACAGTAGCAGGGTACAGAGCAGAGCAGACGAACTAAAAAGCGCGGCGGGAGCGTTGAGGCAGACAGAGAGAGATTAAGAAAAAAGTCACGGGCTACGTGGCAAAGCAGGAGGAACTCAGAAACGGGGATGGCAACCAAGGGAGAGTGAGCTGGTGAAGGATAACGGGTATTCAAAGTGAGGGACGGGGAGCTGGGAAAAGCGAGGCAGAGAAAAACAGAATCACAGAGAGAATCACACAAAGCCAAAAAAGAAGAAACTGAACAACAGGAACAGGTGTAACCAAAGCGATGAAATCAACCAACCAGAGACGGTGTTCCATTACGGGAACACGGAGCGTACGAATCAGCGCATCTGTCGATCTGCATTTTAGTCCCTAGGCGATCGTTAATGTCAGCAGAACAACAGACAACGTGCTTCTGTCAGAAAAGGATGACAAAACGCGGTTTCGTGTAGCGCACTGAGAAAACTAGCCAAGACTGCCAAGATTAAGAGCCAAGAAGGTAAAAGGCAATTCTGGCAGGGGGAGATCGCGACCACCGACTCACGGACCACCACCGAGCCTGCGCAGTGATTTACATACGGAACGAGCCAGTTTGTACCGATCAGTAGACAGGACGATAATGAATATGTATGAATACGTAAAATTTTGATCTACAAATTCTACGGGAAAGGTGTGTGAGGTACGCACGCCAGGAGAAGCGATCCCCCGTGCATCTGGCGCCGTGAATAAAGAACGCCTGCTCTTTAATACTAAATCGGCGTTGAGGAGTTGTTTCCGATTTTACCGCGTTTTTCGGTAACACACGGAGTCAGACCAAGAGGGCCAGAGAAAGACAAAATACCGACAGGCTACAGAACAGAGCAGGAGGAATAAAAAAATAAAAACGGAGCCAGAGCCAGGCAGAGAGAGGCGGAGAAAGAACAAGTAGCCACAGGCTACAGGACAGAGAGAGGGAGGCCTGAAAAGACGGGGAGGCAGGGAGCCACTCAGAGCGAGATGGAGAAAGAAGGGGCGGGGGGGCGCCAAAAAAAAAAAAAAAAAAATTTTGCAGCAGGTAAGGAAAGAGAGGGGGCCAGGGGGGAGAGACAGGGAGGGCCCAGGACGCACAAGAGAGGCAACGGGGCCCCAGTGGCCCAGGACTCACCGCGACTCTCGCTCTCAGCGCTGCTGGCACAATTTAGCCGTTCAGATGCTTCTTTCCCCTCCTCTCCGCCCTGCCTCTTCTGCAGCTCCAGACTCTAGGCCGTCCTCCACCTAAAGAGGATACATGGGTGTCTTACCGCTCTTACGAGATGAGGCTTCCTAGGCACGTAGCCTAGCTCGCTCGTGCACTACACGCCCGTACCCAACTCCCGGTTACGCGTACAGACCCTGCGGTGCACGTTGGTGGCCTGGCCCGCTGCGGGCTACGAAGGGGGATCCTCCCTCCCTCACCTGCAGGGACAGGCTCTCTCTTGCCTGCGGCAGGAAGGCAGCTGGCAGCCAGAGCGCCTTCAGTTTCTTCTGCTTTACCTTTCGTTGGCGTCTCCAGCTTCAGCCGAGGCAGCTCCTGTCCACAGCCGGGAAGGGCTCTGTGTGTCCCTTTTCGCCCCCGCGCTGCGAGGATGGCAACACCGGGCAGAGAGAAGCCACGCAAGCCTGAGACGGCCGCAGTCAACGGCATCCCCGGGGGAAGGACAGACAACCACGTCCTCAGCACGGTCTCTGGGAGAGGGAAAGAAGAAACAGCGACCGTCATTACCGTCGATCGACCCTGGCCAAAGCCCCTCCTTGCGCAGGGGCTTCTGGACACACCGCCCCTTCCCCGCGCTACTGCTAAGGGCCCCTGCGCCGAGGGGGAATCCAGTGCGCTCGAGGGCCGGCTCGCTGCCTTCACGACAGGGCCTGGGGGCGGCCAAGGGCTACGCAGCACGCTTCAGGGGAGGTGCCGGGGCTGGGGGCAGGCGCACGGGGCAAGGGGGGGCCAGGGGAGGCTGAGCGGGAGCTCCGGTGAGCCGGGGAGGCGGCGGCCATCATCTGCGCCCTGGGCAGGGGGAAAAGGTCCTCCTCCTTTCCCTCTTCCCTTCTGTCAGCTCCCGGGGAACTCACCGCTTCTCGGGGAGCGGCCGCACCTGGAAGCCCCCAGAAATCAACACGAATCCAACCCCAAAAATACACCGCGCCTACCGTACGCGGCACGGCCGCCCGGCACCCGAGCGCCGGAACACCGCGCCTCCCGCCGCGCCCCGGCGAGCCACGTGACAGGGCCGGCAGCCACTGCGCCAGGACTACAGCTCCCGGCATGCTCTGCGCCACAACACGGCCGCCCGGCAGCCCCCCGCCGCAAGGACTACAGCTCCCGGCATGCTCTGCGCCACAACACGGCCGCCCGGCAGCCCCCCGCCGCAAGGACTACAGCTCCCGGCACGCTCTGCGCCACAACACGGCCGCCCGGCAGCCCCCCGCCACAAGGACTACAGCTCCCGGCATGCTCTGCGCCACAACACGGCCGCCCGGCAGCCCCCCGCCACAAGGACTACAGCTCCCGCCATGCTCTGCGCCACAACATGGCCGCCCGGCAGCCCCCCGCCACAAGGACTACAGCTCCCGCCATGCTCTGCGCCACAACATGGCCGCCCGGCAGCCCCCCGCCGCAAGGACTACAGCTCCCGCCATGCTCTGCGCCACAACACGGCCGCCCGCCCAGCCGCCACACGCACCACCACAGCTCCCGCCACGCCGCGAGCCCGCCCTCCCCGCTCTCTCACCCTGCGGGGCACCGTCCCTCCCGCCGATGCACCCGGAAGCCCCACCGAGCCCTCAGCACAGCCTCGCTCTCCCCACCGCCCGCTCCGACCCGCCGCTGCCCCGCCGCAGCCCTCCTCGGGGCTTGACCCGGCACGCAGCGGCCCCCCACCCAGCCCCCGCTCACCTCCTCCCTCGCTACACTCGCAGCCCGCTGACGCTCGGCCACAGCTCCGCTCCGCTCCGCCCTCGGCTCACACTGGCCCCCCGGAGCAGGGCACCACCCCTTTTCCAGGGAGGAGCCGGCACCGCCAGCCCCACTGCCCGCACCTGGGGCTCCTCCAGCCAGACCCCGCCCACAGCTGAGGCGCAGCAGCAACGGGGGACCCCTCCCCTCGCCCCCACAGTGCACCACCTCCTCCCCCGGGCTCCATCACAGCCCCTTGCCCCACGCCAAGGGAGCGCAAACGCAGCCCTCAGGCCAAAGGAGAGGGCAGCTGTTGGTGCAGGCGCGCACGTAACAAGTCCCAGGAGCGATTCGTGGCTCAGGGTCCCCAACGCTCCCCCTGCCCCAAGGCCACCTCGGCCGCCGTTGCCGCAGCCACACGGAGCTGGTGGTGGCTGGGATAGTGCTCATTTTCTCCACAGTAGCTAGGAAGGGATACGTTTTGGATTTATGCTCAAAACACCGTTAATAATGTAGAGATGTTTTGGTTCTTGCTGAGCACTGCTTCCACAGTCAGGGCCTCTTCTGGTTCTCTCACTGCCCCACCAGCAAGTAGGCTGGGACAGCTGGGAAAGCTTTCCCAGCTAACTGACCAAAGGGATATTCCATACCATTTGACATCATGCTCAGCACACGCAGCTGGGGGAAGAAGGGGGAGTCCTTGGGGGGGGGGGGGGTACGGCATTTCTCTCCCTAAGTAACCATGACACATGACAGAGCCCTGCTTTCCCAGAGGTGGCTCAACACCTGCCCGCCGAAAAGGAGGAGTGAATTAATTCCTTGCTTTGCTTCCACGCACAGCTTTTGCTTTACCTATTAAACAGTCTTGATCTCAGCCCATGATTTTTCTCACTTTTACCCTTCCAGCTCTCTCCCCCAGCCCACTGAGGGTGGAGCGAGCAAGCAGCTCCCTGGTGCAGAGTTGCCAGCTGGGGCTAAACCACGGCACGCGCTTGTCCGCGTTTGGCAGGAAAGGGACCGTCCGTCGCCTGGCTCCTGGAGCGACAGGCTGCTGGGCAGAGGGGGAGGCCACCAAAGGTGAGGAGCAGGGCACAGGACAGTAGGAAGAGAGAAGAGAAGAGCGGCAGCCGGCTGGACGGGGGCGGGGGGGCGTGTGTGCGTGTAGTGAGAAGGCACGAGGCAGGGAACAGGACGGCCAGAGAAGGACAGGGAGCCTGACGGAGGTGGAGATACAAGCAGCAGAGAGAGGGGAAGAGAGGCAGCAGAAAGAGGGGGGAAGAGCAGGACACAGACCAACAAAGAAGGAAGAGGAGCAGGCTGGAGACGCACAAAGAACCTGGGGCAGGCAGCACGACAGCGAGGGAGGAAAGAAGAATAGGGGCAGGAAGCTGGACCGAGCGCGATGGAGACAGACAAGACAAGCGACAAGAACAGGGCAGAAAGGGAAGAATGAAGCCACGGGGACAGGGAGCCGAGACAGCCAACAACGGAGGGAAGGGGCCGGGGAGGGAACACCACAAAACAAACCATGGGGCTACGTGGTACAGAGCACGAGAAGGCAGAGAATTAAGAATTAGGGACAGGGAGCCAGAGAAACAACAACAAAAAAAAACACCCAAAACAAAGGGAGATGGGGAGCAAAAGGAATCGCAATGCGTACAGAAAGGAGAGAGAAACAATTCTAAAACAGGGTCACGGGGAAGCCAGAGACAGCAAGATGGAGAAAGGACAAAAGCTACAGGCTACAGGGCAGAGAGGGAAGAATTAATGAATAGACACAGAGAGCTGGGCAGAAAGAGATGGAGAAAGGCTGAAGATCACACGGCCAACAGGGAAGAGAGAAGAGAGGGAGGAATTTTCAAAACAGGGGCAAGAAGCCAGAGAGAGGGAGAGAGGCGCAACAATAAAATGGGGACAGGCCACAGGGCGGCGAGGAGGGAATCGATGAATAAGAACAGGAGACCAAAGAGAACACAATGTAGAATGGAAAAAAGGAACAGCGGCCTACAGGGAAGGAGGAATTAAAGATCAGGCACTGGGAGGCAGACAGAGACACATGAAGAAACAAGTAGGAAAAAAAAAAAAAAAAAACACACAACGGCAATGGGCTACAAAGACAGACAGAGAGGGAAGAAATAAAACATAGCAGCAAGGAGCTGGACAGAGAGAGATGAGGACAAACAAATAGCACGGGTCTACGTGACAGAGAACGTGGAATTAGAACACAGAGAGGGGGAGCCGGACAGAGAGAGAGGCCGAGAGAAAAATCTAGACGGGCTACGGCGGGCAGAGGCAGGAATTAAAACCTAGGGACAGGGAGCTGGACAGAGGGGACGGAGATCACAGGGAACAGCGGCGGGTGCAGGAAGAACAGGAATTCAAGAATAGGGAAAGGGAGCTGGACAGAGAAGAACTCAGGCAGGCAAGTAACAGTAGCAGGGTACAGAGCAGAGCAGACGAACTAAAAAGCGCGGCGGGAGCGTTGAGGCAGACAGAGAGAGATTAAGAAAAAAGTCACGGGCTACGTGGCAAAGCAGGAGGAACTCAGAAACGGGGATGGCAACCAAGGGAGAGTGAGCTGGTGAAGGATAACGGGTATTCAAAGTGAGGGACGGGGAGCTGGGAAAAGCGAGGCAGAGAAAAACAGAATCACAGAGAGAATCACACAAAGCCAAAAAAGAAGAAACTGAACAACAGGAACAGGTGTAACCAAAGCGATGAAATCAACCAACCAGAGACGGTGTTCCATTACGGGAACACGGAGCGTACGAATCAGCGCATCTGTCGATCTGCATTTTAGTCCCTAGGCGATCGTTAATGTCAGCAGAACAACAGACAACGTGCTTCTGTCAGAAAAGGATGACAAAACGCGGTTTCGTGTAGCGCACTGAGAAAACTAGCCAAGACTGCCAAGATTAAGAGCCAAGAAGGTAAAAGGCAATTCTGGCAGGGGGAGATCGCGACCACCGACTCACGGACCACCACCGAGCCTGCGCAGTGATTTACATACGGAACGAGCCAGTTTGTACCGATCAGTAGACAGGACGATAATGAATATGTATGAATACGTAAAATTTTGATCTACAAATTCTACGGGAAAGGTGTGTGAGGTACGCACGCCAGGAGAAGCGATCCCCCGTGCATCTGGCGCCGTGAATAAAGAACGCCTGCTCTTTAATACTAAATCGGCGTTGAGGAGTTGTTTCCGATTTTACCGCGTTTTTCGGTAACACACGGAGTCAGACCAAGAGGGCCAGAGAAAGACAAAATACCGACAGGCTACAGAACAGAGCAGGAGGAATAAAAAAATAAAAACGGAGCCAGAGCCAGGCAGAGAGAGGCGGAGAAAGAACAAGTAGCCACAGGCTACAGGACAGAGAGAGGGAGGCCTGAAAAGACGGGGAGGCAGGGAGCCACTCAGAGCGAGATGGAGAAAGAAGGGGCGGGGGGGCGCCAAAAAAAAAAAATAAAAAAATTTTGCAGCAGGTAAGGAAAGAGAGGGGGCCAGGGGGGAGAGACAGGGAGGGCCCAGGACGCACAAGAGAGGCAACGGGGCCCCAGTGGCCCAGGACTCACCGCGACTCTCGCTCTCAGCGCTGCTGGCACAATTTAGCCGTTCAGATGCTTCTTTCCCCTCCTCTCCGCCCTGCCTCTTCTGCAGCTCCAGACTCTAGGCCGTCCTCCACCTAAAGAGGATACATGGGTGTCTTACCGCTCTTACGAGATGAGGCTTCCTAGGCACGTAGCCTAGCTCGCTCGTGCACTACACGCCCGTACCCAACTCCCGGTTACGCGTACAGACCCTGCGGTGCACGTTGGTGGCCTGGCCCGCTGCGGGCTACGAAGGGGGATCCTCCCTCCCTCACCTGCAGGGACAGGCTCTCTCTTGCCTGCGGCAGGAAGGCAGCTGGCAGCCAGAGCGCCTTCAGTTTCTTCTGCTTTACCTTTCGTTGGCGTCTCCAGCTTCAGCCGAGGCAGCTCCTGTCCACAGCCGGGAAGGGCTCTGTGTGTCCCTTTTCGCCCCCGCGCTGCGAGGATGGCAACACCGGGCAGAGAGAAGCCACGCAAGCCTGAGACGGCTGCAGTCAACGGCATCCCCGGGGGAAGGACAGACAACCACGTCCTCAGCACGGTCTCTGGGAGAGGGAAAGAAGAAACAGCGACCGTCATTACCGTCGATCGACCCTGGCCAAAGCCCCTCCTTGCGCAGGGGCTTCTGGACACACCGCCCCTTCCCCGCGCTACTGCTAAGGGCCCCTGCGCCGAGGGGGAATCCAGTGCGCTCGAGGGCCGGCTCGCTGCCTTCACGACAGGGCCTGGGGGCGGCCAAGGGCTACGCAGCACGCTTCAGGGGAGGTGCCGGGGCTGGGGGCAGGCGCACGGGGCAAGGGGGGGGCCAGGGGAGGCTGAGCGGGAGCTCCGGTGAGCCGGGGAGGCGGCGGCCATCATCTGCGCCCTGGGCAGGGGGAAAAGGTCCTCCTCCTTTCCCTCTTCCCTTCTGTCAGCTCCCGGGGAACTCACCGCTTCTCGGGGAGCGGCCGCACCTGGAAGCCCCCAGAAATCAACACGAATCCAACCCCAAAAATACACCGCGCCTACCGTACGCGGCACGGCCGCCCGGCACCCGAGCGCCGGAACACCGCGCCTCCCGCCGCGCCCCGGCGAGCCACGTGACAGGGCCGGCAGCCACTGCGCCAGGACTACAGCTCCCGGCATGCTCTGCGCCACAACACGGCCGCCCGGCAGCCCCCCGCCGCAAGGACTACAGCTCCCGCCATGCTCTGCGCCACAACATGGCCGCCCGGCAGCCCCCCGCCGCAAGGACTACAGCTCCCGGCATGCTCTGCGCCACAACACGGCCGCCCGGCAGCCCCCCGCCGCAAGGACTACAGCTCCCGGCACGCTCTGCGCCACAACACGGCCGCCCGGCAGCCCCCCGCCACAAGGACTACAGCTCCCGGCATGCTCTGCGCCACAACACGGCCGCCCGGCAGCCCCCCGCCACAAGGACTACAGCTCCCGCCATGCTCTGCGCCACAACATGGCCGCCCGGCAGCCCCCCGCCACAAGGACTACAGCTCCCGCCATGCTCTGCGCCACAACATGGCCGCCCGGCAGCCCCCCGCCGCAAGGACTACAGCTCCCGCCATGCTCTGCGCCACAACACGGCCGCCCGCCCAGCCGCCACACGCACCACCACAGCTCCCGCCACGCCGCGAGCCCGCCCTCCCCGCTCTCTCACCCTGCGGGGCACCGTCCCTCCCGCCGATGCACCCGGAAGCCCCACCGAGCCCTCAGCACAGCCTCGCTCTCCCCACCGCCCGCTCCGACCCGCCGCTGCCCCGCCGCAGCCCTCCTCGGGGCTTGACCCGGCACGCAGCGGCCCCCCACCCAGCCCCCGCTCACCTCCTCCCTCGCTACACTCGCAGCCCGCTGACGCTCGGCCACAGCTCCGCTCCGCCCCGCCCTCGGCTCACACTGGCCCCCCGGAGCAGGGCACCACCCCTTTTCCAGCGAGGAGCCGGCACCGCCAGCCCCACTGCCCGCACCTGGGGCTCCTCCAGCCAGACCCCGCCCACAGCTGAGGCGCAGCAGCAACGGGGGGCCCCCTCCCCTCACCCCCACAGTGCACCACCTCCTCCCCCGGGCTCCATCACAGCCCCTTGCCCCACGCCAAGGGAGCGCAAACGCAGCCCTCAGGCCAAAGGAGAGGGCAGCTGTTGGTGCAGGCGCGCACGTAACAAGTCCCAGGAGCGATTCGTGGCTCAGGGTCCCCAACGCTCCCCCTGCCCCAAGGCCACCTCGGCCGCCGTTGCCGCAGCCACACGGAGCTGGTGGTGGCTGGGATAGTGCTCATTTTCTCCACAGTAGCTAGGAAGGGATACGTTTTGGATTTATGCTCAAAACACCGTTAATAATGTAGAGATGTTTTGGTTCTTGCTGAGCACTGCTTCCACAGTCAGGGCCTCTTCTGGTTCTCTCACTGCCCCACCAGCAAGTAGGCTGGGACAGCTGGGAAAGCTTTCCCAGCTAACTGACCAAAGGGATATTCCATACCATTTGACATCATGCTCAGCACACGCAGCTGGGGGAAGAAGGGGGAGTCCTTGGGGGGGGGGGGGGGTACGGCATTTCTCTCCCTAAGTAACCATGACACATGACAGAGCCCTGCTTTCCCAGAGGTGGCTCAACACCTGCCCGCCGAAAAGGAGGAGTGAATTAATTCCTTGCTTTGCTTCCACGCACAGCTTTTGCTTTACCTATTAAACAGTCTTGATCTCAGCCCATGATTTTTCTCACTTTTACCCTTCCAGCTCTCTCCCCCAGCCCACTGAGGGTGGAGCGAGCAAGCAGCTCCCTGGTGCAGAGTTGCCAGCTGGGGCTAAACCACGGCACGCGCTTGTCCGCGTTTGGCAGGAAAGGGACCGTCCGTCGCCTGGCTCCTGGAGCGACAGGCTGCTGGGCAGAGGGGGAGGCCACCAAAGGTGAGGAGCAGGGCACAGGACAGTAGGAAGAGAGAAGAGAAGAGCGGCAGCCGGCTGGACGGGGGCGGGGGGGCGTGTGTGCGTGTAGTGAGAAGGCACGAGGCAGGGAACAGGACGGCCAGAGAAGGACAGGGAGCCTGACGGAGGTGGAGATACAAGCAGCAGAGAGAGGGGAAGAGAGGCAGCAGAAAGAGGGGGGAAGAGCAGGACACAGACCAACAAAGAAGGAAGAGGAGCAGGCTGGAGACGCACAAAGAACCTGGGGCAGGCAGCACGACAGCGAGGGAGGAAAGAAGAATAGGGGCAGGAAGCTGGACCGAGCGCGATGGAGACAGACAAGACAAGCGACAAGAACAGGGCAGAAAGGGAAGAATGAAGCCACGGGGACAGGGAGCCGAGACAGCCAACAACGGAGGGAAGGGGCCGGGGAGGGAACACCACAAAACAAACCATGGGGCTACGTGGTACAGAGCACGAGAAGGCAGAGAATTAAGAATTAGGGACAGGGAGCCAGAGAAACAACAACAAAAAAAAACACCCAAAACAAAGGGAGATGGGGAGCAAAAGGAATCGCAATGCGTACAGAAAGGAGAGAGAAACAATTCTAAAACAGGGTCACGGGGAAGCCAGAGACAGCAAGATGGAGAAAGGACAAAAGCTACAGGCTACAGGGCAGAGAGGGAAGAATTAATGAATAGACACAGAGAGCTGGGCAGAAAGAGATGGAGAAAGGCTGAAGATCACACGGCCAACAGGGAAGAGAGAAGAGAGGGAGGAATTTTCAAAACAGGGGCAAGAAGCCAGAGAGAGGGAGAGAGGCGCAACAATAAAATGGGGACAGGCCACAGGGCGGCGAGGAGGGAATCGATGAATAAGAACAGGAGACCAAAGAGAACACAATGTAGAATGGAAAAAAGGAACAGCGGCCTACAGGGAAGGAGGAATTAAAGATCAGGCACTGGGAGGCAGACAGAGACACATGAAGAAACAAGTAGGAAAAAAAAAAAAAAAAAACACACAACGGCAATGGGCTACAAAGACAGACAGAGAGGGAAGAAATAAAACATAGCAGCAAGGAGCTGGACAGAGAGAGATGAGGACAAACAAATAGCACGGGTCTACGTGACAGAGAACGTGGAATTAGAACACAGAGAGGGGGAGCCGGACAGAGAGAGAGGCCGAGAGAAAAATCTAGACGGGCTACGGCGGGCAGAGGCAGGAATTAAAACCTAGGGACAGGGAGCTGGACAGAGGGGACGGAGATCACAGGGAACAGCGGCGGGTGCAGGAAGAACAGGAATTCAAGAATAGGGAAAGGGAGCTGGACAGAGAAGAACTCAGGCAGGCAAGTAACAGTAGCAGGGTACAGAGCAGAGCAGACGAACTAAAAAGCGCGGCGGGAGCGTTGAGGCAGACAGAGAGAGATTAAGAAAAAAGTCACGGGCTACGTGGCAAAGCAGGAGGAACTCAGAAACGGGGATGGCAACCAAGGGAGAGTGAGCTGGTGAAGGATAACGGGTATTCAAAGTGAGGGACGGGGAGCTGGGAAAAGCGAGGCAGAGAAAAACAGAATCACAGAGAGAATCACACAAAGCCAAAAAAGAAGAAACTGAACAACAGGAACAGGTGTAACCAAAGCGATGAAATCAACCAACCAGAGACGGTGTTCCATTACGGGAACACGGAGCGTACGAATCAGCGCATCTGTCGATCTGCATTTTAGTCCCTAGGCGATCGTTAATGTCAGCAGAACAACAGACAACGTGCTTCTGTCAGAAAAGGATGACAAAACGCGGTTTCGTGTAGCGCACTGAGAAAACTAGCCAAGACTGCCAAGATTAAGAGCCAAGAAGGTAAAAGGCAATTCTGGCAGGGGGAGATCGCGACCACCGACTCACGGACCACCACCGAGCCTGCGCAGTGATTTACATACGGAACGAGCCAGTTTGTACCGATCAGTAGACAGGACGATAATGAATATGTATGAATACGTAAAATTTTGATCTACAAATTCTACGGGAAAGGTGTGTGAGGTACGCACGCCAGGAGAAGCGATCCCCCGTGCATCTGGCGCCGTGAATAAAGAACGCCTGCTCTTTAATACTAAATCGGCGTTGAGGAGTTGTTTCCGATTTTACCGCGTTTTTCGGTAACACACGGAGTCAGACCAAGAGGGCCAGAGAAAGACAAAATACCGACAGGCTACAGAACAGAGCAGGAGGAATAAAAAAATAAAAACGGAGCCAGAGCCAGGCAGAGAGAGGCGGAGAAAGAACAAGTAGCCACAGGCTACAGGACAGAGAGAGGGAGGCCTGAAAAGACGGGGAGGCAGGGAGCCACTCAGAGCGAGATGGAGAAAGAAGGGGCGGGGGGGCGCCAAAAAAAAAAAATAAAAAAATTTTGCAGCAGGTAAGGAAAGAGAGGGGGCCAGGGGGGAGAGACAGGGAGGGCCCAGGACGCACAAGAGAGGCAACGGGGCCCCAGTGGCCCAGGACTCACCGCGACTCTCGCTCTCAGCGCTGCTGGCACAATTTAGCCGTTCAGATGCTTCTTTCCCCTCCTCTCCGCCCTGCCTCTTCTGCAGCTCCAGACTCTAGGCCGTCCTCCACCTAAAGAGGATACATGGGTGTCTTACCGCTCTTACGAGATGAGGCTTCCTAGGCACGTAGCCTAGCTCGCTCGTGCACTACACGCCCGTACCCAACTCCCGGTTACGCGTACAGACCCTGCGGTGCACGTTGGTGGCCTGGCCCGCTGCGGGCTACGAAGGGGGATCCTCCCTCCCTCACCTGCAGGGACAGGCTCTCTCTTGCCTGCGGCAGGAAGGCAGCTGGCAGCCAGAGCGCCTTCAGTTTCTTCTGCTTTACCTTTCGTTGGCGTCTCCAGCTTCAGCCGAGGCAGCTCCTGTCCACAGCCGGGAAGGGCTCTGTGTGTCCCTTTTCGCCCCCGCGCTGCGAGGATGGCAACACCGGGCAGAGAGAAGCCACGCAAGCCTGAGACGGCTGCAGTCAACGGCATCCCCGGGGGAAGGACAGACAACCACGTCCTCAGCACGGTCTCTGGGAGAGGGAAAGAAGAAACAGCGACCGTCATTACCGTCGATCGACCCTGGCCAAAGCCCCTCCTTGCGCAGGGGCTTCTGGACACACCGCCCCTTCCCCGCGCTACTGCTAAGGGCCCCTGCGCCGAGGGGGAATCCAGTGCGCTCGAGGGCCGGCTCGCTGCCTTCACGACAGGGCCTGGGGGCGGCCAAGGGCTACGCAGCACGCTTCAGGGGAGGTGCCGGGGCTGGGGGCAGGCGCACGGGGCAAGGGGGGGGCCAGGGGAGGCTGAGCGGGAGCTCCGGTGAGCCGGGGAGGCGGCGGCCATCATCTGCGCCCTGGGCAGGGGGAAAAGGTCCTCCTCCTTTCCCTCTTCCCTTCTGTCAGCTCCCGGGGAACTCACCGCTTCTCGGGGAGCGGCCGCACCTGGAAGCCCCCAGAAATCAACACGAATCCAACCCCAAAAATACACCGCGCCTACCGTACGCGGCACGGCCGCCCGGCACCCGAGCGCCGGAACACCGCGCCTCCCGCCGCGCCCCGGCGAGCCACGTGACAGGGCCGGCAGCCACTGCGCCAGGACTACAGCTCCCGGCATGCTCTGCGCCACAACACGGCCGCCCGGCAGCCCCCCGCCGCAAGGACTACAGCTCCCGCCATGCTCTGCGCCACAACATGGCCGCCCGGCAGCCCCCCGCCGCAAGGACTACAGCTCCCGCCATGCTCTGCGCCACAACACGGCCGCCCGGCAGCCCCCCGCCGCAAGGACTACAGCTCCCGCCATGCTCTGCGCCACAACACGGCCGCCCGGCAGCCCCCGCCGCAAGGACTACAGCTCCCGGCACGCTCTGCGCCACAACACGGCCGCCCGGCAGCCCCCCGCCACAAGGACTACAGCTCCCGGCACGCTCTGCGCCACAACACGGCCGCACGGCAGCCCCCCGCCGCAAGGACTACAGCTCCCGCCATGCTCTGCGCCACAACACGGCCGCCCGCCCAGCCGCCACACGCACCACCACAGCTCCCGCCACGCCGCGAGCCCGCCCTCCCCGCTCTCTCACCCTGCGGGGCACCGTCCCTCCCGCCGATGCACCCGGAAGCCCCACCGAGCCCTCAGCACAGCCTCGCTCTCCCCACCGCCCGCTCCGACCCGCCGCTGCCCCGCCGCAGCCCTCCTCGGGGCTTGACCCGGCACGCAGCGGCCCCCCACCCAGCCCCCGCTCACCTCCTCCCTCGCTACACTCGCAGCCCGCTGACGCTCGGCCACAGCTCCGCTCCGCTCCGCCCTCGGCTCACACTGGCCCCCCGGAGCAGGGCACCACCCCTTTTCCAGCGAGGAGCCGGCACCGCCAGCCCCACTGCCCGCACCTGGGGCTCCTCCAGCCAGACCCCGCCCACAGCTGAGGCGCAGCAGCAACGGGGGGCCCCCTCCCCTCACCCCCACAGTGCACCACCTCCTCCCCCGGGCTCCATCACAGCCCCTTGCCCCACGCCAAGGGAGCGCAAACGCAGCCCTCAGGCCAAAGGAGAGGGCAGCTGTTGGTGCAGGCGCGCACGTAACAAGTCCCAGGAGCGATTCGTGGCTCAGGGTCCCCAACGCTCCCCCTGCCCCAAGGCCACCTCGGCCGCCGTTGCCGCAGCCACACGGAGCTGGTGGTGGCTGGGATAGTGCTCATTTTCTCCACAGTAGCTAGGAAGGGATACGTTTTGGATTTATGCTCAAAACACCGTTAATAATGTAGAGATGTTTTGGTTCTTGCTGAGCACTGCTTCCACAGTCAGGGCCTCTTCTGGTTCTCTCACTGCCCCACCAGCAAGTAGGCTGGGACAGCTGGGAAAGCTTTCCCAGCTAACTGACCAAAGGGATATTCCATACCATTTGACATCATGCTCAGCACACGCAGCTGGGGGAAGAAGGGGGAGTCCTTGGGGGGGGGGGGGGCTACGGCATTTCTCTCCCTAAGTAACCATGACACATGACAGAGCCCTGCTTTCCCAGAGGTGGCTCAACACCTGCCCGCCGAAAAGGAGGAGTGAATTAATTCCTTGCTTTGCTTCCACGCACAGCTTTTGCTTTACCTATTAAACAGTCTTGATCTCAGCCCATGATTTTTCTCACTTTTACCCTTCCAGCTCTCTCCCCCAGCCCACTGAGGGTGGAGCGAGCAAGCAGCTCCCTGGTGCAGAGTTGCCAGCTGGGGCTAAACCACGGCACGCGCTTGTCCGCGTTTGGCAGGAAAGGGACCGTCCGTCGCCTGGCTCCTGGAGCGACAGGCTGCTGGGCAGAGGGGGAGGCCACCAAAGGTGAGGAGCAGGGCACAGGACAGTAGGAAGAGAGAAGAGAAGAGCGGCAGCCGGCTGGACGGGGGCGGGGGGGCGTGTGTGCGTGTAGTGAGAAGGCACGAGGCAGGGAACAGGACGGCCAGAGAAGGACAGGGAGCCTGACGGAGGTGGAGATACAAGCAGCAGAGAGAGGGGAAGAGAGGCAGCAGAAAGAGGGGGGAAGAGCAGGACACAGACCAACAAAGAAGGAAGAGGAGCAGGCTGGAGACGCACAAAGAACCTGGGGCAGGCAGCACGACAGCGAGGGAGGAAAGAAGAATAGGGGCAGGAAGCTGGACCGAGCGCGATGGAGACAGACAAGACAAGCGACAAGAACAGGGCAGAAAGGGAAGAATGAAGCCACGGGGACAGGGAGCCGAGACAGCCAACAACGGAGGGAAGGGGCCGGGGAGGGAACACCACAAAACAAACCATGGGGCTACGTGGTACAGAGCACGAGAAGGCAGAGAATTAAGAATTAGGGACAGGGAGCCAGAGAAACAACAACAAAAAAAAACACCCAAAACAAAGGGAGATGGGGAGCAAAAGGAATCGCAATGCGTACAGAAAGGAGAGAGAAACAATTCTAAAACAGGGTCACGGGGAAGCCAGAGACAGCAAGATGGAGAAAGGACAAAAGCTACAGGCTACAGGGCAGAGAGGGAAGAATTAATGAATAGACACAGAGAGCTGGGCAGAAAGAGATGGAGAAAGGCTGAAGATCACACGGCCAACAGGGAAGAGAGAAGAGAGGGAGGAATTTTCAAAACAGGGGCAAGAAGCCAGAGAGAGGGAGAGAGGCGCAACAATAAAATGGGGACAAGCCACAGGGCGGCGAGGAGGGAATCGATGAATAAGAACAGGAGACCAAAGAGAACACAATGTAGAATGGAAAAAAGGAACAGCGGCCTACAGGGAAGGAGGAATTAAAGATCAGGCACTGGGAGGCAGACAGAGACACATGAAGAAACAAGTAGGAAAAAAAAAAAAAAAAAAAACACACAACGGCAATGGGCTACAAAGACAGACAGAGAGGGAAGAAATAAAACATAGCAGCAAGGAGCTGGACAGAGAGAGATGAGGACAAACAAATAGCACGGGTCTACGTGACAGAGAACGTGGAATTAGAACACAGAGAGGGGGAGCCGGACAGAGAGAGAGGCCGAGAGAAAAATCTAGACGGGCTACGGCGGGCAGAGGCAGGAATTAAAACCTAGGGACAGGGAGCTGGACAGAGGGAGACGGAGATCACAGGGAACAGCGGCGGGTGCAGGAAGAACAGGAATTCAAGAATAGGGAAAGGGAGCTGGACAGAGAAGAACTCAGGCAGGCAAGTAACAGTAGCAGGGTACAGAGCAGAGCAGACGAACTAAAAAGCGCGGCGGGAGCGTTGAGGCAGACAGAGAGAGATTAAGAAAAAAGTCACGGGCTACGTGGCAAAGCAGGAGGAACTCAGAAACGGGGATGGCAACCAAGGGAGAGTGAGCTGGTGAAGGATAACGGGTATTCAAAGTGAGGGACGGGGAGCTGGGAAAAGCGAGGCAGAGAAAAACAGAATCACAGAGAGAATCACACAAAGCCAAAAAAGAAGAAACTGAACAACAGGAACAGGTGTAACCAAAGCGATGAAATCAACCAACCAGAGACGGTGTTCCATTACGGGAACACGGAGCGTACGAATCAGCGCATCTGTCGATCTGCATTTTAGTCCCTAGGCGATCGTTAATGTCAGCAGAACAACAGACAACGTGCTTCTGTCAGAAAAGGATGACAAAACGCGGTTTCGTGTAGCGCACTGAGAAAACTAGCCAAGACTGCCAAGATTAAGAGCCAAGAAGGTAAAAGGCAATTCTGGCAGGGGGAGATCGCGACCACCGACTCACGGACCACCACCGAGCCTGCGCAGTGATTTACATACGGAACGAGCCAGTTTGTACCGATCAGTAGACAGGACGATAATGAATATGTATGAATACGTAAAATTTTGATCTACAAATTCTACGGGAAAGGTGTGTGAGGTACGCACGCCAGGAGAAGCGATCCCCCGTGCATCTGGCGCCGTGAATAAAGAACGCCTGCTCTTTAATACTAAATCGGCGTTGAGGAGTTGTTTCCGATTTTACCGCGTTTTTCGGTAACACACGGAGTCAGACCAAGAGGGCCAGAGAAAGACAAAATACCGACAGGCTACAGAACAGAGCAGGAGGAATAAAAAAATAAAAACGGAGCCAGAGCCAGGCAGAGAGAGGCGGAGAAAGAACAAGTAGCCACAGGCTACAGGACAGAGAGAGGGAGGCCTGAAAAGACGGGGAGGCAGGGAGCCACTCAGAGCGAGATGGAGAAAGAAGGGGCGGGGGGGCGCCAAAAAAAAAAAATAAAAAATTTTGCAGCAGGTAAGGAAAGAGAGGGGGCCAGGGGGGAGAGACAGGGAGGGCCCAGGACGCACAAGAGAGGCAACGGGGCCCCAGTGGCCCAGGACTCACCGCGACTCTCGCTCTCAGCGCTGCTGGCACAATTTAGCCGTTCAGATGCTTCTTTCCCCTCCTCTCCGCCCTGCCTCTTCTGCAGCTCCAGACTCTAGGCCGTCCTCCACCTAAAGAGGATACACGGGTGTCTTACCGCTCTTACGAGATGAGGCTTCCTAGGCACGTAGCCTAGCTCGCTCGTGCACTACACGCCCGTACCCAACTCCCGGTTACGCGTACAGACCCTGCGGTGCACGTTGGTGGCCTGGCCCGCTGCGGGCTACGAAGGGGGATCCTCCCTCCCTCACCTGCAGGGACAGGCTCTCTCTTGCCTGCGGCAGGAAGGCAGCTGGCAGCCAGAGCGCCTTCAGTTTCTTCTGCTTTACCTTTCGTTGGCGTCTCCAGCTTCAGCCGAGGCAGCTCCTGTCCACAGCCGGGAAGGGCTCTGTGTGTCCCTTTTCGCCCCCGCGCTGCGAGGATGGCAACACCGGGCAGAGAGAAGCCACGCAAGCCTGAGACGGCCGCAGTCAACGGCATCCCCGGGGGAAGGACAGACAACCACGTCCTCAGCACGGTCTCTGGGAGAGGGAAAGAAGAAACAGCGACCGTCGTTACCGTCGATCGACCCTGGCCAAAGCCCCTCCTTGCGCAGGGGCTTCTGGACACACCGCCCCTTCCCCGCGCTACTGCTAAGGGCCCCTGCGCCGAGGGGGAATCCAGTGCGCTCGAGGGCCGGCTCGCTGCCTTCACGACAGGGCCTGGGGGCGGCCAAGGGCTACGCAGCACGCTTCAGGGGAGGTGCCGGGGCTGGGGGCAGGCGCACGGGGCAAGGGGGGGCCAGGGGAGGCTGAGCGGGAGCTCTGGTGAGCCGGGGAGGCGGCGGCCATCATCTGCGCCCTGGGCAGGGGGAAAAGGTCCTCCTCCTTTCCCTCTTCCCTTCTGTCAGCTCCCGGGGAACTCACCGCTTCTCGGGGAGCGGCCGCACCTGGAAGCCCCCAGAAATCAACACGAATCCAACCCCAAAAATACACCGCGCCTACCGTACGCGGCACGGCCGCCCGGCACCCGAGCGCCGGAACACCGCGCCTCCCGCCGCGCCCCGGCGAGCCACGTGACAGGGCCGGCAGCCACTGCGCCAGGACTACAGCTCCCGGCACGCTCTGCGCCACAACACGGCCGCCCGGCAGCCCCCCGCCGCAAGGACTACAGCTCCCGGCATGCTCTGCGCCACAACACGGCCGCCCGGCAGCCGCGCGCCGCAAGGACTACAGCTCCCGGCATGCTCTGCGCCACAACATGGCCGCCCGGCAGCCCCCCGCCACAAGGACTACAGCTCCCGGCACGCTCTGCGCCACAACACGGCCGCCCGCCCAGCCGCCACACGCACCACCACAGCTCCCGCCACGCCGCGAGCCCGCCCTCCCCGCTCTCTCACCCTGCGGGGCACCGTCCCTCCCGCCGATGCACCCGGAAGCCCCACCGAGCCCTCAGCACAGCCTCGCTCTCCCCACCGCCCGCTCCGACCCGCCGCTGCCCCGCCGCAGCCCTCCTCGGGGCTTGACCCGGCACGCAGCGGCCCCCCACCCAGCCCCCGCTCACCTCCTCCCTCGCTACACTCGCAGCCCGCTGACGCTCGGCCACAGCTCCGCTCCGCTCCGCCCTCGGCTCACACTGGCCCCCCGGAGCAGGGCACCACCCCTTTTCCAGGGAGGAGCCGGCACCGCCAGCCCCACTGCCCGCACCTGGGGCTCCTCCAGCCAGACCCCGCCCACAGCTGAGGCGCAGCAGCAACGGGGGGCCCCCTCCCCTCACCCCCACAGTGCACCACCTCCTCCCCCGGGCTCCATCACAGCCCCTTGCCCCACGCCAAGGGAGCGCAAACGCAGCCCTCAGGCCAAAGGAGAGGGCAGCTGTTGGTGCAGGCGCGCACGTAACAAGTCCCAGGAGCGATTCGTGGCTCAGGGTCCCCAACGCTCCCCCTGCCCCAAGGCCACCTCGGCCGCCGTTGCCGCAGCCGCACGGAGCTGGTGGTGGCTGGGATAGTGCTCATTTTCTCCACAGTAGCTAGGAAGGGATACGTTTTGGATTTATGCTCAAAACACCGTTAATAATGTAGAGATGTTTTGGTTCTTGCTGAGCACTGCTTCCACAGTCAGGGCCTCTTCTGGTTCTCTCACTGCCCCACCAGCAAGTAGGCTGGGACAGCTGGGAAAGCTTTCCCAGCTAACTGACCAAAGGGATATTCCATACCATTTGACATCATGCTCAGCACACGCAGCTGGGGGAAGAAGGGGGAGTCCTTGGGGGGGGGGGGGGGTACGGCATTTCTCTCCCTAAGTAACCATGACACATGACAGAGCCCTGCTTTCCCAGAGGTGGCTCAACACCTGCCCGCCGAAAAGGAGGAGTGAATTAATTCCTTGCTTTGCTTCCACGCACAGCTTTTGCTTTACCTATTAAACAGTCTTGATCTCAGCCCATGATTTTTCTCACTTTTACCCTTCCAGCTCTCTCCCCCAGCCCACTGAGGGTGGAGCGAGCAAGCAGCTCCCTGGTGCAGAGTTGCCAGCTGGGGCTAAACCACGGCACGCGCTTGTCCGCGTTTGGCAGGAAAGGGACCGTCCGTCGCCTGGCTCCTGGAGCGACAGGCTGCTGGGCAGAGGGGGAGGCCACCAAAGGTGAGGAGCAGGGCACAGGACAGTAGGAAGAGAGAAGAGAAGAGCGGCAGCCGGCTGGACGGGGGCGGGGGGGCGTGTGTGCGTGTAGTGAGAAGGCACGAGGCAGGGAACAGGACGGCCAGAGAAGGACAGGGAGCCTGACGGAGGTGGAGATACAAGCAGCAGAGAGAGGGGAAGAGAGGCAGCAGAAAGAGGGGGGAAGAGCAGGACACAGACCAACAAAGAAGGAAGAGGAGCAGGCTGGAGACGCACAAAGAACCTGGGGCAGGCAGCACGACAGCGAGGGAGGAAAGAAGAATAGGGGCAGGAAGCTGGACCGAGCGCGATGGAGACAGACAAGACAAGCGACAAGAACAGGGCAGAAAGGGAAGAATGAAGCCACGGGGACAGGGAGCCGAGACAGCCAACAACGGAGGGAAGGGGCCGGGGAGGGAACACCACAAAACAAACCATGGGGCTACGTGGTACAGAGCACGAGAAGGCAGAGAATTAAGAATTAGGGACAGGGAGCCAGAGAAACAACAACAAAAAAAAACACCCAAAACAAAGGGAGATGGGGAGCAAAAGGAATCGCAATGCGTACAGAAAGGAGAGAGAAACAATTCTAAAACAGGGTCACGGGGAAGCCAGAGACAGCAAGATGGAGAAAGGACAAAAGCTACAGGCTACAGGGCAGAGAGGGAAGAATTAATGAATAGACACAGAGAGCTGGGCAGAAAGAGATGGAGAAAGGCTGAAGATCACACGGCCAACAGGGAAGAGAGAAGAGAGGGAGGAATTTTCAAAACAGGGGCAAGAAGCCAGAGAGAGGGAGAGAGGCGCAACAATAAAATGGGGACAAGCCACAGGGCGGCGAGGAGGGAATCGATGAATAAGAACAGGAGACCAAAGAGAACACAATGTAGAATGGAAAAAAGGAACAGCGGCCTACAGGGAAGGAGGAATTAAAGATCAGGCACTGGGAGGCAGACAGAGACACATGAAGAAACAAGTAGGAAAAAAAAAAAAAAAAACACACAACGGCAATGGGCTACAAAGACAGACAGAGAGGGAAGAAATAAAACATAGCAGCAAGGAGCTGGACAGAGAGAGATGAGGACAAACAAATAGCACGGGTCTACGTGACAGAGAACGTGGAATTAGAACACAGAGAGGGGGAGCCGGACAGAGAGAGAGGCCGAGAGAAAAATCTAGACGGGCTACGGCGGGCAGAGGCAGGAATTAAAACCTAGGGACAGGGAGCTGGACAGAGGGAGACGGAGATCACAGGGAACAGCGGCGGGTGCAGGAAGAACAGGAATTCAAGAATAGGGAAAGGGAGCTGGACAGAGAAGAACTCAGGCAGGCAAGTAACAGTAGCAGGGTACAGAGCAGAGCAGACGAACTAAAAAGCGCGGCGGGAGCGTTGAGGCAGACAGAGAGAGATTAAGAAAAAAGTCACGGGCTACGTGGCAAAGCAGGAGGAACTCAGAAACGGGGATGGCAACCAAGGGAGAGTGAGCTGGTGAAGGATAACGGGTATTCAAAGTGAGGGACGGGGAGCTGGGAAAAGCGAGGCAGAGAAAAACAGAATCACAGAGAGAATCACACAAAGCCAAAAAAGAAGAAACTGAACAACAGGAACAGGTGTAACCAAAGCGATGAAATCAACCAACCAGAGACGGTGTTCCATTACGGGAACACGGAGCGTACGAATCAGCGCATCTGTCGATCTGCATTTTAGTCCCTAGGCGATCGTTAATGTCAGCAGAACAACAGACAACGTGCTTCTGTCAGAAAAGGATGACAAAACGCGGTTTCGTGTAGCGGACTGAGAAAACTAGCCAAGACTGCCAAGATTAAGAGCCAAGAAGGTAAAAGGCAATTCTGGCAGGGGGAGATCGCGACCACCGACTCACGGACCACCACCGAGCCTGCGCAGTGATTTACATACGGAACGAGCCAGTTTGTACCGATCAGTAGACAGGACGATAATGAATATGTATGAATACGTAAAATTTTGATCTACAAATTCTACGGGAAAGGTGTGTGAGGTACGCACGCCAGGAGGAGCGATCCCCCGTGCATCTGGCGCCGTGAATAAAGAACGCCTGCTCTTTAATACTAGATTGGTGTTGAATAGATATTTCCGATTTTACCGTGTTTTTTGGTAACAGTTTTGGCACCCCAGATGGGAACCTGCTTTTGAATCTCGACGGATCCGCAGGACCGTGGGACCTGCAGCCAGCCCCAAGGAATTCTTGGGGAGAGCTTCCGATCCCCAGGCCAGAGAATTCTGAGAAAGATCCCCTGGACTGAAGTAAACAAGGCATTCGTTTAAGAAGAAACTTAGGTAGAATAATATGTGGCGTTAGCTTCCCACATAGGACAGGATAGTGGGTTTGAGTCCCACAGGCCTGCCCGTAAGGCGCGGCGAAAGCCACGCAGGGTTGGGGCCAAGAGGTACCTCGGTTGGTAAGTCTCTGCTAGGCGAAAGCCTGTGGAGCGGGACCCGAGGGTAGGGGGGTCTTCAACAGGGGGTTGAAGTCTCCAGGGATATCTAGCAGGGGGCTACAGATCCCAGTGGCGGATTCCCAGTGAGACCTCTAACGGGGGTTGGAGTCCCTCTGACTACTATTTGTGATAGTGCACTATCACAACTGCTAGTCGACTGGGAGATGGGAGCATTTCTGAGTAAGAAACCTATCCCACAGAGAACACCTTTGGGATGTACTTTGAAGCACTGGAAAGACATCGGGGGTGATGACCCACTAACTCGGAAACCATTAATTGAATATTGCAATCATTGGTGCCCAACGTATCAATTGGAAGGTGGGCACGAATGGCCAGAACAGGAGACATTGCAATATCATACCATCTTGCAATTAATGTTGTTTTGTAAAAAGGGAAGGCAAATGAGAAGTGGCATATGTTGATTTGTTCTTTACACTGTGGAATCATCCAGCGTGGCAGAAACAGCGTGAGATATGTCCACAGGATTCTACAGCAATGTTTCTGAAAAGAGGAAAATGTGGTGAGAACTTGAAGTGTTGCTCTACTTGTGATACTGGATACTTCACTTGATGGAACTGACAAGAAAATAGTATTGAATACAGCCAGAAGGCAGGTGCAGGGAGCACATGCTAACAGGAATTTACAGAGAACAACGAATAAGAATTTTCCATCTACAAATCCCGAGTGGGACCCTAATCAGCCAGGACCCAGGGGAATGTTGACTAGATGTCAGAGACAGATTTTATTTGGAGTAAGACATGCAATGCCAAAAGCCATAAATTTTGACCCATTTATTAAGTGAGACAAGAATTAAAGGAGTCCCCTTCAGCCTTTATGGAAAGACTGAAGGTGACCACCAGAAAATATACTCATTTGAACCCAGAAAAACACAGAAAAAGCAATTCAGTTGGTCTCTATATTCATAAGACAATCAGCCCCAGATTGGGGGGGGTGGGGGGGGGAGTAAAAAAACCTTCAGAAACTAGAAGAACCTGAATCCAGAGATCTGGGTAAAATGCTTGAAGTAGCTTGGCATGAAGGAGACCAGAGGAATCAACCCTAGCTGAACACCTGGTTACACTGAAGCTAGGGAATGAAGAAATAGAATTTTTGGTAGATACGGGAGCCACTTCTTTGGTATTGAATACACGTAAAGAGAAAGTTGATCATAAACCAGTAGGTGTTGTTAGTGCGACAGGGCAAAGAAAAATTAGCCTTTCTTAGAGCCATTAAAGTTTAAATTGGAGAAGCAATGGGCAACTCACCAGTTTCTGTATATGCCTGAATGTCCACTGCCTCTGTTATGATGAGATCTATTAAGTAAATTAGATGCTCAAGTAACTTTTAAAGATGGAGAGATTAAATTACTAATACCAGAACAGAATCAAAAGCCACAGAGGCGAGAGCGTTTATGTTACAGGATTCCTCCAGGGAGGAACAGGTTCCCGAAGAAGTGGAAAACGTAGTAATTCCTTTGGTTTGAGCGAGCGGAGCTCCGGAGCGACCTAAGCGGGCAGAGCCGGTAAAAGTAACCTTAAAGCCTGGAGCCAAGCCGGTAAGGCAAAAACAATACCGTATTAAGCGAGAGGCTCGAAAAGGATTAGAGAAGTTAATTATAAATTTTTTTCAGAATATGAGCTCTTAGTAGAATGTGAATCAGAATATAGTACTCCTGTGCCGCCAGTAAAGAAATCTAGAGGCAAAGAGTATTAGCTGGTTCACGATTTAAGGGCTATATCTCAGGTGGTCCAAGATCTACATCCGGTAGTAGCTAATCCATACACTTTACTGACCTCTTTTAAAGGAGGAGCATAAATGGTTTACTGTACTAGATTTGAAGGATGCCTTCTTTTGCATACCTCCAGGCATAAAAAGTCAAAGCCTATTTGCTTTGGAATGGGAAAGCCCCACCACAGAATGAAAGACACAGCTAACATGGACCGTACTTCCACAAGGATTTAAAATTAGTCCTACGATATTTGGGACTCAGCTGGCAAGAAAAAAAATTAGAAATATAGAAATGTATAGAAAAAACAGAACCCAGGGAGAGGCATACTGTTACAGAATGCAGACGACATTCTGATAGTGGCAGAAAGTAAAGAATAATGTTTTGAAATTTTTAAATTTTCTGGGCCAAGGAAGATGCGGAGTTTCCAGAAACAAAACCCAAATAGGAGAAGAAGCAGCCATTTATTTAGGATTTGAAATATCTCAGAGACAAAGACAATTAGAAAGTGAAAAGAAAGAAACTATTTGTCAAATTCCCGAACCTTGCGGCCCGAAGGAACTGAGAGCTTTTCTGAAAATAGTGAAATAGCGTCAGCTCTGGATTCTGAACTACAGACTGTATGTAAAACCATTATACGAGGCACTGAAAGAATCAAAGGATAAATATTTAACCTGGACGCCCGGATGCCAAACGGCATTCAAAGAACTGAAAAGAGCCTCAGTGATGGCCCCTGCATTAGGCCTACCCGATTTCGCTAAACCTTTTGAGTTGTTTGTCCACGAAAGACAACATTTAGCCCTTGGAGTGCTGACACAGCGACTGGGAACCTGGAAGAGACCCGTGGGCTACTTCTCCAAACAACTCGACCACGTGAGTAAAAGATGGCCTGGATGTTTACGGGCAGTGGCAACAGCAGCGCTGCCGATCCAGGAAGCCCCAAAGTTAACAATGGGACAAAAGATGACAGTATGTGTCCCGCACATAGCGGTGACTGTTTTAGAACAAAAGGGGGGTCGTTGGCTATCCCTTAGCAGAATGTTGAAATATCAAGTTGTTCTGTTAGAACAAGACCATGTGGAATCGAAGACTACTGCTATACTGAATCCTGCTATGTTTTTAACAACAGAAAACCTTACGGACAATTTCGAACACGATCGCTTGCTAACTATTGAGCAAGTCTATTCCAGCAGACCAGGCCTGAGACACAAACCTCTGGGAAAATCCTGATCTGGAGTTGTTTACAGATGGAAGCAGCTCTGGGCGAGAAGAGAATGGCCGGATATGCTGTCGTTATCACCGCCGAGGGAATGGAGTCAGGGGCGCTGCCTGCGAACACCTCAGCACAGAAAGCAGTATTGGTAGCGTTGAAGCGAGCTCTGCGAATGGCAGAAGGACGAAGGATAAATATCTAGACTGATTCCAAACATGCATTTGGTGTGATCCACGATCATGGAGCTACTGGGAAGGAAAAAGGACTGCCATCAGCCCAAGAATCATTGATACAGCATAAAGAAGACATTCTCCAACTTCCGGAAGACGTGCAGAAACCAAAAGAAGTGGCGGTAAAGCGTTGCAAAGCTCATCGATTCGGCCAGACGGCTGTAAACATAAGCAAACGATTGACAGATAAAGCTGCAAAGAGGACTGCAGAGCAAGGTATCCTTGCACTAGTACCAGTAAAACAGATCGGAATTCCAAAGTTGAAACCGAGATTATTATAATAAATTGGATGAGCAATTAGCAGAACAATTGGAAGCATCACAAAACACAGAGAGATGGTAGGTAACACCAGAAAAACAAGTAATAATAATAACAACCCCACAAGTTATGACAGAACTTGCAAAAGAAAAGCATGAGCAAACACATTAGGGTGTAGATGCTACGGTTTTGAGTTTAAAAGCATCTGTAGCGTGTGTAGGCATGACAAGAATAATTAAACCCATGGTAGCTAAGTGTCCAATCTGTCCTAGAAATAATCCCCTGAACCAAAGGAAACCACCTTTAGGAGTAACAAAACAAAAAATTCTCCCGGAAATTATTAGCAAATTAAGTTCTCTGAGTTACCCAGACAAAATAGATATAGCAGTATTTGTTAGTGATGATGGACAAATTTTCTAGTTGGCCAGAAGCTTTCTCGTGCTGCACCAACAAAGCTAGAGTAGTAGTTAAAATGTTGCTGAAAGAAATAATACCAAGATTTAGAGTGCCAACAGGAATGTCCTCTGGGAGAGGACCACATTTTTTTGCAGAGGTAGTTCAACAAATTAATAAAATTTTGGGTATAAAATGGAACCTGCATATGCCCTAGAGACCACAATCAAGTGAAAACTTTGAGAAGATGAACCAAACACTGAACTGACATAGTGGAATATTATTGATCTAGGATGGAAGTATTGAGAAAATGATTATTTCAAAACTTCCAAAGGGGGGAAATGTAACCAAAGCGATGAAATCAACCAACCAGAGACGGTGTTCCATTACGGGAACACGGAGCATACGAATCAGCGCATCTGTCGATCTGCATTTTAGTCCCTAGGCGATTGTTAATGTCAGCAGAACAACAGACAACGTGCTTCTGTCAGAAAAGGATGACAAAACGCGGTTTCGTGTAGCGCACTGAGAAAACTAGCCAAGACTGCCAAGATTAAGAGCCAAGAAGGTAAAAGGCAATTCTGGCAGGGGGAGATCGCGACCACCGACTCACGGACCACCACCGAGCCTGCGCAGCGATTTACATACGGAACGAGCCAGTTTGTACCGATCAGTAGACAGGACGATAATGAATATGTATGAATACGTAAAATTTTGATCTACAAATTCTACGGGAAAGGTGTGTGAGGTACGCACGCCAGGAGAAGCGATCCCCCGTGCATCTGGCGCCGTGAATAAAGAACGCCTGCTCTTTAATACTAAATCGGCGTTGAGGAGTTGTTTCCGATTTTACCGCGTTTTTCGGTAACACAGGGAGTCAGACCAAGAGGGCCAGAGAAAGACAAAATACCGACAGGCTACAGAACAGAGCAGGAGGAATAAAAAAATAAAAACGGAGCCAGAGCCAGGCAGAGAGAGGCGGAGAAAGAACAAGTAGCCACAGGCTACAGGACAGAGAGAGGGAGGCCTGAAAAGACGGGGAGGCAGGGAGCCACTCAGAGCGAGATGGAGAAAGAAGGGGCGGGGGGGCGCCAAAAAAAAAAAAATTTTGCAGCAGGTAAGGAAAGAGAGGGGGCCAGGGGGGAGAGACAGGGAGGGCCCAGGATGCACAAGAGAGGCAACGGGGCCCCAGTGGCCCAGGACTCACCGCGACTCTCGCTCTCAGCGCTGCTGGCACAATTTAGCCGTTCAGATGCTTCTTTCCCCTCCTCTCCGCCCTGCCTCTTCTGCAGCTCCAGACTCTAGGCCGTCCTCCACCTAAAGAGGATACACGGGTGTCTTACCGCTCTTACGAGATGAGGCTTCCTAGGCACGTAGCGTAGCCTAGCTCGCTCGTGCCGGAGCTGGGGGCAGGAGCACGGGGCAAGGGGGGCCAGGGGAGGCTGAGGGGGAGCTCTGGTGAGCTGGGGAGTCGGCTATCTTCTGCACCCTGGGCAGGGGGAAAAGGTCATCCTCCTCCTCCTCCTTTCCCTCTTCCCTTCTATCAGCTCCTGGGTAACTCCTGGGGCTGCCCTCACCCGCTCGCCTTTAGCATACCAGAAGCCTGCCTCGGCAGGTCGTTTGAAGCTTCCCATCCCACCAGCCCCAGTAGTGCAGGCACACAAGGAGACACCCCTGCACCCACCAAAGGGGCTCGCTCACCTCGCCGGCAGCCCTAGGCCTCACCCGACACAGGGAATCGTGTCCGACACACCACCACGCTGCAGCAGGAGCGGAGGAGGCCTTTCCTTACCAGGAAGCAGCAACGAGCACGGCGGCATCACCTCGCAGGCACCGCAGCATCGCAGGGCTGTCACCTGCGGAGAGAGCAATGGGGATCACAGGGACGCCACCGCGTGTGCGCGGCTCCCGGGCTCAGTACCCAACTCTGGTCGCTGGGCAGCAGCATTATCTGAATTACTCTTCTCGATTAATACCATCCAGAAACCGTAACTTGGCTGCATCCACAGAGCTTCTATTCCTCTGCACCTTTCCCCCTCGCAGCCCCAGCAGCACCGTTCATTGCCTCTGCACCAAACAGCAAAGCGTCTCGAGCATTTCAGTCCTTTCCTCTCGACTGCTTAAAAAAATCTGGTGCTTGCTACTGTCCATGCCACTGCCCCCCCCGCCCATGCCTGAGGGAGGAGAAGCAGCACAGCAAACCTGGGGAACAAGGTTGGGTCCCCCACCCCCGCAGAATAAGCCCCAGGAACTGCTTGTAGGCATGTGGCATCAGGGTTGTGATAGGGTTTTGTTTTGGTTTTCTTTTTTTTCCCCTGCCTTCTTTACATAATGTATTAATTGGGGTTGCTTTTCCAAACTACTGAGTTCTGTGGGGACTTTTTGTGCTTTTACCCTACAAAAAATGGTCATTTTCACTTTCGGTTTTGTGCATGAGAATGGTTGGTGGGTGCTTTTAGGTGGTTGTTCCTTCCCCACCACCACCCTTTTTTTCCCTTTCCAGCTGCACAAATCCAGCTGGAGTTGGCTTTCCCAGAAGCCCCAAGTTGTTTTCTTTCCACCAGAATTCTTTCTGTTTTTTTCACCCCCCATTGCAGACCCAGAGTCAGGGGGTTTGAGGTATTTTTGTGCCCAGGCAGCAGCTCCCAGGCTGCATAAGCAGCCCCACAGGGGGAAGTCCCCGTTTGAGGGAATCGGCCCCAAATTGGGATGGGAAAGTGAAGACAAGGGAAAAAAAAACCTGAATAACCTGAAAAAGAACACCTACTCCAGCCCACCAAGCACCGGTCACCTTGCCTGACTCACCTCCAGGGCCCAGATCACGCTCGGCTCATCGCTTAGCGCCCTCGGATCACAAAAAAAAAGAGTAAAACCCATAATGGAGCCCTATAGCCATCAGTCACATCTTCCCTCCAGTACTACACAGACTCACCTTCTTCCAGCGCTCCCCTGGGCTCTCCTCCGTTGCCCTGCACGACTCATCCACCTGCACCTGGAAAAACAGTGTTACTGAACAAGTCACCTGGAGGCACAGCAACAGCTTAACCATTCCACAGCTCTTGCGCCCCCGTAGGAATACCATCTAGAGCCCAACTACAGCCTGCCGTTAAAGGAAATGCGTTAAATCAAACGTTAAGCCCTCGCACGTACAAGCCGGAACAGCAAACCCACGGCACGCTCGCGCACCCAGGGCGCAGCCCGACGGAGGTCCACGGGCACCTCGCCGGTCTGATGCGGAGCCGCCCAGCATCCCTGCGAGCACAGCTGCAGGCGCAACAGCAGTGTCACCTACACCCATCTCAGCGCGCAGCGCTTCTGAAGCTTTAAGCTGAAAGCCCTACCTTGACCCTTGGCCACACTAGAAGCGAGCCGTGGCTAGGACTCCACAGAAACACAGCAACACAAATTGCACACCCACAGCGGCGACAGCCTTGCAGCTATTTAGACCAGGAACAACAGAGAAAAGTAAAACAGCTTCATCACCCGCACAGGAAAAGCAGCAGACGGAGACAAAGGGTCAGCATTCACAGCCCTTACAGAACACAGGCGTTCTCTCTCCTTCCACTCCTAAACCCATCCCCACTTAGGTCTAAGTATCGCAGCCCTGCTGTGGCAATATCGAGAGCGGGGAACAAGAGCCCTGCCGCCGGCCGTTTGTGCGGCAGGACACAAAAACAGAGGGACATGTTTTGCCACACACAACCCTGAATCTCCTGAAAATTTATGTTTACCAAAAATAGCCATTTGGAACATATTCCCAAAAACATTCGGCAATGAAACGCTTACGTGCTTGACACCCGCACATTTTTGGGGAACTTGCTATTTGCTTCCTGGTTTTGCTGGTCTTCCCTCAGAAGTTCTACCTGCAGCCAAGTTATTCCCACCCGCCCGACCGGTTCAACCGTTCACCTTCCTGGTATTACCAGCACATTGACACAGGCGAGGAACTTAACTGCTCTTCTAAAACTATCCAAATGACAATCACAGCCCTGAAAGAGGAGTGGAAGAGAAGAAAAGGAGAGATCAGGCAGCAAAGATGCCCTGCAGGCTGCTGCCAGCCAACACTGCACTCTTTTGTTAAAGCCACCCCACCCCCCCAAACGCAAAAAAAAAGCCCCATGACTTTGTGGAGTGCGGTTTTTTTTTCTTTTCCGCAGTCCTTCTGGAGCTCATCCCTGTCTCAGCATCTTGTCTTGTCAGAGCATGACGATGCAGATGATCTGTATCCCGACGACATCTGCATGGGATGAATACATTTTCAGAAATAGACCAGATCTGTGAGACTCCTGTCACCTTTGTGGTTTTAATAATCATAACTCAATTTTGTCGACTGACACACTTGTGAGAACTAACTTTGAAACTTAGCCTCTCCTTGGGGAAAAAAACGTGTTAGACACCAAATGAAACTGATTCAGAGCTCCGAACCACGATGGAGCCGATAGAGCTGCTGTGACTTAGTTTGTATGATTAATTAATTGGTTAATAACTATCCTAAGCAGCACAGAAAGAAGAGCTGGACCCAAAGAGGGTGCGCTACGCTGGATCCAAAAAGCACCCTTCCTCCAGAGACCCGCCTCAGGTGGCGAGTTCGCTCTGGTGCATGCCGGCCTCCCGAACTTCGGGGTCCGATGTGACCGGACCCCCACCTCCGGGGAGGGTCCGCGTACCCTGCCCAACCCCTGCTTTCCCCTGCAGCCCCCAATGCCCCCACCCCAACCCCCCAGCCTGCACAAGCAGCCAAACCGGCTTCTGCTTTTGGCCCCCAAACCAGCTCACTTTGGGACCGTTTCTGAGCTAAAAAGCCCAGCTGCTGAGCCTGTTCTCAAGTCCCAAAAATGCAGCACTCGACCTCTGCTCCTCAGCCCCAAACCACACGACTTAGTCCCCTCGGTCAGGCCCTCAAAACGCACGACTCGATCTGTTTCAGGGCCCCGGCGTCAGCCACAGGAGCCTGCTCTCACGGCCCAGGAACAGAAGAGCTGCGCTCTCCCCGCTCAGGGACCAAACCAGCTGAGCCTGGCTGCGTCCCGGCCCCCTCCGCAGTCCCCACGGGCAACGCTCAGGGCCGCGGAGAGCGCAGCCACCCCGCAGCCCCGCACCCCCACGGCCCACGCGGGCACTGTCGGGGAGGCCTCGGGAACTGAACTGCGCGGGCCCGGCCCCGCACCCCGGCGGGGCAGCCCAGCGCCGGCCCGACAGCGCTTTCCTCCTGCTCTCGCAGGCCTCGTTTCCCCGGCACCGCCGGGCCCGCACCCCAACCCCACAGGGGGCCGGGCCCAGCCCGCCTCCAGCAAACCGCGGCGGCAGCAGCCGGGGTCCCTGCCTGCCTCGCGGGCAAGGGGGGACCCGCCCGGCACCGCAGGGGCCCCCGCCGGGGTCGCCGCCGCCGCCCGACCCCGACGAGGAGCAGCCGAGAGCCGGGTGGGGCTGCCCCTACTTCCCCACGGCCGGGCACGGGCTCGGCCCCAAAACCCAACCACCGACCCACGACAGCGCTCGGCCCGGGGCCGCTGCTGCCCGCAACCCCCCCCCCCCCCGGGGACTCCGCGGACCGGGAGACCCCACAGCCGAAACCCGCCGACCCACAGCGCGCCCAGCCACGCACGCGGCTCCTCACCTGCCCCCCGGCGCGGCTGCGGCTGCCCCACGGCCCGGCACGGAGCCGAACCCGGCCACCGGACCATCCGCCGCCCCCCCGCAACCCCCGGACGCTCCGGGCCGGTTCTCGTCCCTTTTCGCTCCGACGCCTCGAGCCGAGCCGGCCCCGCTCCTCCGAGCTACCGGCGGTGCCCGCTCTGCTGCTCGGGGCCGGGCCCTGTTCTCACCCAGCCGCGAGAAGCCGCCCCGGGGTCTCCTCGGTGCGTCCAGCCCCGTGCCGTGCCGGAGCGGGGAGAGCCGGGTACGAGCGCGGAGCCCTGGGGCAGGGGTTGCCCCAGTGCCGCCGACGGTGTGGGGGTGTGTGTCGTCGTCCCCCGCCCCACGCGGGGGGCGCACACACGGTACACCCGCGGGCAGGGGCATCCCCGGGGAGCCGTGCGGCCGGGCTGCGCCGTAGGAGGGAAAGGTGATGTTGGTTTCCCATTTTCCCCGCAGCCTGATCCTCCCCCCTCCCCCGTACTGAGTTGCCCCCCCCGCCCACCCCTTCCCGCGCGTTACAGCCCGCGAAAAAGCTTTTAACAACCCCATCGACAACACTCCCTTTATCCCTCTTCCAGCAGCAGCAGCAGCGAGAGATTAAGCCAACTGCAGCAGAGAGGAGGAAGGCAAGGAGAGCCTTTTCAAGCAAGGGCAGGACAAAAATGCACGGCGTGGACAGGCACAGGAGAGGCTGCGTTATCTGGAAAGCACAACACCTACCCAAGGGCAGAAAATAAGGAACGAATCGTTTGCAAGGAGCTGCAGCAGACAGGTCACCTTTTTCTTTATTGCTCTCCTGCCCTTTGTTATCCAAAGCGATAGGCTTCACCACCGGGCAGAAAATAGCTGCCTAGATTTACACGGACAACCAGAAACAATCAAGCCACCCAGGAAAAAGTTCACAGCAGAGGTATAACACATCAGCAGCTAAAACATTTGTTACGCAGGCACAACCAGGCACTAAACAAAGGCTTTCCAACATTGGAGATCTAGAACAGGTAGACATTAGCACAGAAGCGCAAGGGGCTCCGTCACCCTGCGCAAATCTCCCCGTGCCTACACACGCACACGTTCAGAAGTTTTTTATCAGAAAACGCCCGACTGAGCCATTTGCCACAGTCACGAGACTCACGACATGACACACGAGGTGGGCCCAGAGTTTTAAGGCAAAAATACCTCCCCCGCCCCCCACCCGAGATCTTTCAGGCTCCAGACCTGCCATCTCCCCGCACCAAACCTCCCCGGCCAAAGGGTTTCAGGTGGCCCAAAACACAGTACACAGAAAATAAACGGGGAAAGCCCTACATTGTGCAAAAGAGAACGATGCCCGACCAGGGCTTCTCTGCGGGGCCCGGGCTCGGCACGGAGCCCCCCCCGGCACGAGCACGGGCCCGGGCCGGTCACGGAGCCCCCCCCCGCCCGGCCCCGGGCCCGGCACGGAGGAGCCAGCCCCCCCCCGGCACGAGCCCGGCCACGGGGCCGGCACGGAGGAGCCAGCCCCCCCCTCCCCCGCCCGGCCCCGGGGCCGGCACGGAGGAGCCAGCCCCCCCCTCCCCCGCCCGGCCCCGGGGCCGGCACGGAGGAGCCAGCCCCCCCCTCCCCCGCCCGGCCCCGGGCCCGGCACGGAGGAGCCAGCCCCCCCCTCCCCCGCCCGGCCCCGGGCCCGGCACGGAGGAGCCAGCCCCCCCCTCACCCGCCCGGCCCCGGGGCCGGCACGGAGGAGCCAGCCCCCCCCTCACCCGCCCGGCCCCGGGGCCGGCACGGAGGAGCCAGCCCCCCCCTCACCCGCCCGGCCCCGGGGCCGGCACGGAGGAGCCAGCCCCCCCCTCCCCCGCCCGGCCCCGGGGCCGGCACGGAGGAGCCAGCCCCCCCCTCCCCCGCCCGGCCCCGGGCCCGGCACGGAGGAGCCAGCCCCCCCCTCACCCGCCCGGCCCCGGGCCCGGCACGGAGGAGCCAGCCCCCCCCTCCCCCGCCCGGCCCCGGGCCCGGCACGGAGGAGCCAGCCCCCCCCCTCCCCCGCCCGGCCCCGGGGCCGGCGCGACGGAGCTCCCCCCCCCCCCGCCCGGCCCCGGGCCCGGCGCGACGGAGCTCCCCCCGCCCGGCACCGAGCCCGGCCCGGGCCGGCGACGGAGCCCCCCCCCGCCCGGCCCAGGGTCGGGCCCGCACGGAGCCCCCCCCACCCCCGGCCCACACGGAGCCCCCACCGCTGCCCGAACTCACCCACCAGCGCTCTCCGGCCCCCGGCTACGGCCGCGCTGCTCTCTCAGGCGGCTGCCGCAGACGAGGATCGGGAGCCGCCAGGCCTCCAGGAGTCCCGAGGGGATGCCGGCCACCGCAGGGGATGGCTGCCTGCGGCCGGACTGCCGCGGCGCTCCCCGCCCAGCTCCGAGCAGTCTCCGCCGGCCACGGGCTTCCCACGCCGGGCCGCAGAGGGGCCCCGGCACCGCAAAGAGACCCCTCGCGACCCGGCCGCCCCACGCACCTCTCCCACCTCCGCTCCGCCGCGCACGCGCCACCGGAAGCCCGGGCCCCGCGGGGCGGCCCTTAGAGGGCGGCCGGAAGGACCGGCCCCCACCGGCCCCGCCCCCGCGCTGGACCGCCCCCGCGCCCAGCCGGTGAGCGCCAGCGCCCCCTGCTGGCCGGGCCGCGCTCAGCTCGCGAGGGCGCCGAGGGCCGGGCGGGGCGGGACGCGCCGGCTCGGGGCCGGCTCCTTTCGGGGCGAGCGGGCGAGCGAGAGACCCCTGCGGGCCCCGGTCACGGCCGGGCAGAGCCGCGCGCCCTCCGGGAGCGGCTGAACGGGGCTGCCGCTCGTGACACGTACCGAGCCGTCCGCGACGGGAGCGAGCAGAGGAGGAAGGGGCCGGCGGCCGCGGGGCCCTGCCCGCAGGCACGGGGGGGGGGGTGCGGGCTGGGGCCCGTGGGGCCGCCCTGCTGGGCCGCTGCCCTGCGCCGCACCGCGCTGGGGGCTGGGGCCCGACCGGCGCCGGGGGACCGGGGGCAGCCACGAGCAGGGGGCCTGAGCTTAGCCACGGCCTGCAAAACACCCCGCAGCGTGAGACGCTGCGAGGCCAAGGTGGTCCTTGGCGATGGGGGCGCCTGGGCTCGGCCTCCGCCGTACCCGTCCTGGGTCTGCGTGGCGTTCCAGGGGAACGGTGTTCTCCTTGTGCGGAAGGTGGGCTGGCCGTTCGGCCGTGCCCCGGCCGTTACCGATACTGCCAGAGGCGCTCGCACGCTCTGGCCCGTTACTGCTGCGGTACCGCGCCGTAGCCGAAAGAAGAGGTGTTGTGTTTTCTCACAAAAAAGCCTCCTACGGTCAGTGGAAGAAATAACCTCCTTCCGTGGCACTGACTCTTTTCGTCCAGTCCATAGCCGGCTTTCGGCTTTTGTCTTTACAGCATTCAGTTTGCTTTCTGCCAAGCTTTCTACCTGCTGTGAAACATTTGGATGGTTTTTTCTTGTTGCTTTTTTTCCCCCCTACTTGCTCCACAACTCCCACACCAACCACCCAGCGCGGCTCGCCTTTCAGCCCCCAGACCCAGGAGCCTTGCCCTGGGACGGCCCGTACATGTCAGCAGAGTTGTTCCAGCTCTCACCCTGTCCCTACCCAGCTGAGGACGTCTGTGTCCGTGGCAGACACCCAGACACTGCCCCTGCAGCGTGGCAGGCCCCTGCCCCGTCAGTGAAAACTGCGGCAATATCGGCTAAGTTTAAAAGCGTCGGCAGGAGGTGCAGAATACGTAAATAAAGCGGCGGTTGGCTGCCGGGTACGGGTGCGATATAAATACATTTTGTTTACAGGCCTTCGTGCCTATTCAGCGTTGAACGGCACCGCAGCCCACCCACCCCGGGGCTCACGGGGCTCGGAGAAGGGTCTCTCCAAGGGCACAACCTAAGGCAGCGCAGGAAGCCCAGCTGCCACGCTCCCAGTCGCTACGGGACGCTTGCTTACAGCTACACCGACGAGGGTGCGGATGAGGCTGGAACTAGCAGAAATGCTGACTCTTCTGGCCTTTTATTTGCGGAAGGCACAGCGCGCGAGCCTCGGCGGCTCACAGGAGAAGCGTGCGGCGCTGCCGGACTCTCATTCTCAGCTCACGTACTACTGCCAAAGCTCCTGCCCTGTGCTGTGCCAGATGCCGGCTGGCGTGAGCACCTGGGCTCCTGAGGGACCCCCTTGTCCTGAGAGCCAGAGGTACTCGCTTCCCTTTGCATGAGGCCTGTAGGAGATAGACCCTGCAATTTAAAAAATCTGTATCAAACGTGGCAGACTCAAAGGGGGGCATTTTAAAAAAGGCAGGTTTGTTTTCTTTTTTAACTTTACGATCTACAGCCTAGCAAAGAGCTCCCTTTCAGTGTCAGTCGCTTGGCCTTCTCCCCTACTGACGAGGTCCCAGCCTCCCGGTGAGATCTCGCTGGAGATATTCTCAGTTTCCCTCAGGTACGGGGCTGCCCTGGCCCGAGGCCAGCGAAGAAGCTGACTTTGCCCGTGCCCGAATCAGCAACACGTCCAGCAGGCGACTTGCAGAGCCCAGGGAACCCTCGTAAAGAGGTCTGGGGGTGGGCCGCGCCACATCTGCGGCATCGGCCGTGGGAAAGGACCGGCGCAGTAAAGCAGGTGGGTGAAACCGCGGTCCGCGCCAGTACGTGCTGCTGCCTGGGGCATGGCTTTGCTGCGGGTCAAGTCAGATGCTCTCTGTAAGAGTCAGTCAGGGCAAAGGCCGCAGCAGATTTCTTTTCTGCTCATTTTAACAAAGGCTGGACGGAGCCCATAGAGGAAGGCACTACGCGTCTTGCTGGGTCTGTTTGCCTGCCTTCTCGTAAGCCGTCGCGGAAACTTGCACGAGCAAAGCCTGTGCAAGCTGATGACAGCCACGCACGGTTGAAGAGGGAGCAGACGGTGAGAGCAGAGGTGCGCGCTCAGGCTGTGCGCTGGAAGCTAATGCTAATGCTGCAAAATAAAGAGTGGATTTTCTTTTTTGGGTTTAGGTGAGCGCTAAACATGACATGTGCGTGTGTGCGTGTGTCTCTCGCAGGTTTTTGTCATACACCCCACCCCCCCGCCCCAAAAAAACCACCCGCACATGCCACGCGTTAAACAGTGGTTTTCCATTGTACTTAGACGTGCTTACATAGGTGTGTTGGTTTTTTTCTTTTTTAATGCAGAAACAGCAATACGATAGATTTAATACAGCTAGCAATTAGATGGGTGTAGCTTTAGAGCGTCGGCTGTTTACAAAGCAACTGCACACCTTCTTTAACTCACAGTTTAAACAGGTAAACTTGCAGTGCATCACACGTGCTTTGTACAGTCACGGTCCACACGGCAGGCCAGATGCTTCCCCCTGCCTTGTCCTTGTTCCCCCGACTCCGACGGGACCGCCGAGGCCACCCTGGGGACAGCGCCGCTTTCTAGCAGCTGGGTTGCTTGCCTGGACGCCCCACAGACAAACAGTCATTTCCCCGCTGAACCTCTTCTCAAATATTTTCCTAGCCCTGCAGGCCCCAGGTCCTTTGGTTCATATTTCCTTTTTTCCGGGCTTGATGCACAGGACCGACGATTTCCAGAAATAGAAACAGAGGCTGATTCAGTCCAGGCTAAACATTCTCTGACCTAAACCAAACTGCCTTCGAAGAGATAGCTGTACTGTAGGCACCACCTCGGGAACAGAAGTTGCCCTGTCATTAAAAAAAAAAAAAAGAAGAAAAACAAGGCATTTCAGGCTGAGGAGGCTGAACGGTGTGCTGGGGGCAGTGGGGGGTTGGAAAGAAACAGTTCAGACGATTAGAGTGAGCTTAGCGTTGCAAAGCGTGCCATTATTTTTAATTTGGCAGTCAGAAGAAAATAGATTCTGACACTGATTTCCTGCGTGCTGCGGGAGTTCTCTCCTCAGCATTCCTGTGCACCATTTTACTTTTGTGTCCCGTCCGCTTCGCTTTTGCGCTGTAGCTCTCCGGTTCTAGCTACGCTTCCCACCACCCCCATTACGCTTTGACAAGCCCAGCTCTCGCTGTGCTTCCCTTCCCTTCCCTTCCCGTATGCGCGTGCAGGGAAAAGCCCGCGCGTCTGCCACTACAGGACACGCTCTGGGGGGCAGGAGAGATGACGACGCTCCCTGACAGAGGACACAGCTGAGGGGCGGTCCGCCGGGGCCGGGGAGATGGCAGCACCTTCCCTCAGCTGCCCCATCCGAGCACAGGTGCAGGTGCGCACTGAGGAGAGACAAGCAGGCAGGAGCCGCAGAGCGAGAGAGAAAATAAAATTCACGGGTGGGTGCTACTTGCGTCTCATTTTTAGCGCAAGACATTAATTCTCAGCACATTCTTGGAGCTGCCCCTTTGGGACTCACGGAGAAGAGGGAGGTTGGCCACGCGGTGCAGCCCAGCTCTGCTTCCCCTAAATGGTTTTACTGTTCAGGTGTTGCCCTAATCTGGCCGGTACCCCCGCAAAGAGTTTGGGATTTCTGCTGCCTCTCCGGGCCAGCCACAGACCCTGACTTCATCGCAGCGAATGACCCTGCACTCGTCAGAGCGGTTGCCGAGTCACATCCCGCTGCCTTCCCTGCAGAACTGGAGACCCTTTTTCAGCCCTTGCCCCCTCTTCTCTCAGCTCGTCGCCCGTCCCTTTACCAGTGCCGGCACCGATCCTGCCTCCAGCTCGCCCTGTCCCCACCTGCGAGCGCCCAACAGGAGCTAAATGTCTCCTCAAGGATGCACGGAAGAGACGCGCAGGTAACCCAGCACAGACCCCCTGCAAACATCTTCTTTCCATTTGCTTTCCTCTCCTGACACGAAGGGATGACTTAGGAAAAGCGTACTGCTCGCATTTCACCTGCACCGCTTCTACTTTCACTCTCGCTCTCCTTGGCAGTAATTAATAGCGGTGGCGGGGGGGGCTGGGGCATTCCCCCAAAGCGGCTGCGGTTACATCCGGGCGGTTGTGGCACTCCATTAGCTTTGTAATTTTTAAATCTAAATCTTCTGGAATTGTTAGTTCTGGTCAGGAATCACCCGTACCTGCAAATTTTCTTAATAGCTACGCTTGACCCCAGCCACTGTTTAACAGCTCACCTTTATTTCTCTTCATTTAAGAACCCAAAGCTTCGTTTACTGCTTGGGTTGGAAGCAGGAGCTGTCGCTGCCTCTGAACTTTCTAACAGCCCTGTTACAATTTCAGTACTACCCGCTCCCAATTTAGCTTTCCGGGTCGATTTTCATTCTAGATTCTAAAATTTCCTTATTTTGTTTCTGATCAGGAGTCATTAATGCCTGCAGTTGATTTAATAACGGCTGCATTTAGATTGAGCTATTAATGACTCGCAACTCTATTTATGGCATAAAAAAGGACTGCCTTTATTTTTTTTAATTACAGATTAGGAATAATGACTGCCTGGTTTGTTCAGTAATAGCTGCGATTAAATTGAGTCACGACTCCTCCCTAAATAATATGTGTTTATTTGCACTCTAACAATTTAACCTCCCCTTCACCGGTCAGGGGCACCGACAAGTGCCCGCGCGTACCTCCGCGCCCCCTGCGCCGGCTCCCCAGGGAGCAGCCTCGTACCCTGACCAGAGTCTGCAGCGGCCCGTTGTCGGCCCAGCTCCTCGCCCTCGAGCGGCGGATCCGCTGCTGCCCAGAGGGGACGGAAACGGCGCGGGGTAAATGATAATGTGAAATGATAAACGAATAAAATGATCTCACAAGGGGGAAGAAAACCAGCAAAGCAAAAACCAAACCCCAAACAGAACACCATACCACTAAACCGCCTCACCGCCCCCTCAGCGCCCAAAACAGCATCCCGGGAGGAAAAAAGCAAAGCAGGCCACAAGGGACCTTTCTAGTACAGCTGCTGCCAAAGAGCGCCAAGCTCTGGAAGCCTTACCTCAGGCAACGCCTCCGCTTCTCTAAACGCCAGAGCACGCCTGCCCGGGGGGCTGAGACAGCCCCAGAGCTGCGACCGCCCGAGGGAACACGGGAGCCCCGGCGCCAGAGGAGCCCGGGGGCAGCGAGAGCTGCCCGAGCCCCGGCTGGGGCTCTTCGACCCCCGGGCCCCGCCCCCGCCCTTCCCACAGCGCCCCGCGAAAGGGGCGGGCCGAGCCCCCCGAGGGGGGAAGGCCCCGGGAGCCGTACGGGAGCCGCCTGGAGCTCCCGGCGCGGGAGGGGGGGGGGGAGAGAAAACACCCAAACCGAGCCCCCCCCCGAGCGGAGCAAACACAGGCTCGGGCCGTTGCCGGGGGGCGGGGCCTGTCGCTAAGGGGAGAGAGCCGGCACCGCCCCCGGGCCGTTGCCAGGGGGTGGGGCCTGTCGCTAAGGGGAGAGAGCCGGCACCGCCCCCCGGGCCGTTGCCAGGGGGCGGGGCCTGTCGCTAAGGGGAGAGAGCCGGCACCGCCCCCCGGGCCGTTGCCAGGGGGCGGGGCCTGTCGCTAAGGGGAGAGAGCCGGCACCGCCCCCCGGGCCGTTGCCAGGGGGCGGGGCCTGTCGCTAAGGGGACAGAGCCGGCACCGCCCCCCGGGCCGTTGCCAGGGGGCGGGGCCTGTCGCTAAGGGGAGAGAGCCGGCACCGCCCCCGGGCCGTTGCCAGGGGGCGGGGCCTGTCGCTAAGGGGAGAGAGCCGGCACCGCCCCCCGGGCCGTTGCCAGGGGGCGGGGCCTGTCGCTAAGGGGAGAGAGCCGGCACCGCCCCCCGGGCCGTTGCCAGGGGGCGGGGCCTGTCGCTAAGGGGACAGAGCCGGCACCGCCCCCCGGGCCGTTGCCAGGGGGCGGGGCCTGTCGCTAAGGGGAGAGAGCCGGCACCGCCCCCGGGCCGTTGCCAGGGGGCGGGGCCTGTCGCTAAGGGGAGAGAGCCGGCACCGCCCCCCGGGCCGTTGCCAGGGGGCGGGGCCTGTCGCTAAGGGGAGAGAGCCGGCACCGCCCCCCGGGCCGTTGCTAGGGGGCTGGGCCTGTCGCTAAGGGGATAGAGCCGGCACCGCCCCCCGGGCCGTTGCCAGGGGGCGGGGCCTGTCGCTAAGGGGAGAGAGCCGGCACCGCCCCCCGGGCCGTTGCCAGGGGGCGGGGCCTGTCGCTAAGGGGAGAGAGCCGGCACCGCCCCCCGGTCCGTTGCCAGGGGGCGGGGCCTGTCGCTAAGGGGAGAGAGCCGGCACCGCCCCCCGGGCCGTTGCCAGGGGGCGGGGCCTGTCGCTAAGGGGAGAGAGCCGGCACCGCCCCCCGGGCCGTTGCCAGGGGGCGGGGCCTGTCGCTAAGGGGAGAGAGCCGGCACCGCCCCCCGGGCCGTTGCCAGGGGGCGGGGCCTGTCGCTAAGGGGAGAGAGCCGGCACCGCCCCCCGGGCCGTTGCCAGGGGGCGGGGCCTGTCGCTAAGGGGAGAGAGCCGGCACCGCCCCCCGGGCCGTTGCCAGGGGGCGGGGCCTGTCGCTAAGGGGAGAGAGCCGGCACCGCCCCCCGGGCCGTTGCCAGGGGGCGGGGCCTGTCGCTAAGGGGAGAGAGCCGGCACCGCCCCCCGGGCCGTTGCCAGGGGGCGGGGCCTGTCGCTAAGGGGAGAGAGCCGGCACCCCCCCCCGGGCCGTTGCCAGGGGGCGGGGCCTGTCGCTAAGGGGAGAGAGCCGGCACCGCCCCCCGGGCCGTTGCCAGGGGGCGGGGCCTGTCGCTAAGGGGAGAGAGCCGGCACCGCCCCCCGGGCCGTTGCCAGGGGGCGGGGCCTGTCGCTAAGGGGAGAGAGCCGGCACCGCCCCCCGGGCCGTTGCCAGAGGGCGGGGCCTGTCGCTAAGGGGAGAGAGCCGGCACCGCCCCCCGGGCCGTTGCCAGGGGGCGGGGCCTGTCGCTAAGGGGAGAGAGCCGGCACCGCCCCCCGGGCCGTTGCCAGGGGGCTGGGCCTGTCGCTAAGGGGATAGAGCCGGCACCGCCCCCCGGGCCGTTGCCAGGGGGCGGGGCCTGTCGCTAAGGGGAGAGAGCCGGCACCGCCCCCCGGGCCGTTGCCAGGGGGCTGGGCCTGTCGCTAAGGGGAGAGAGCCGGCACCGCCCCCCGGGCCGTTGCCAGGGGGCGGGGCCTGTCGCTAAGGGGAGAGAGCCGGCACCGCCCCCCGGGCCGTTGCCAGGGGGCGGGGCCTGTCGCTAAGGGGAGAGAGCCGGCACCGCCCCCCGGGCCGTTGCCAGGGGGCGGGGCCTGTCGCTAAGGGGAGAGAGCCGGCACCGCCCCCCGGGCCGTTGCCAGGGGGCGGGGCCTGTCGCTAAGGGGAGAGAGCCGGCACCGCCCCCCGGGCCGTTGCCAGGGGGCGGGGCCTGTCGCTAAGGGGAGAGAGCCGGCACCGCCCCCCGGGCCGTTGCCAGGGGGCGGGGCCTGTCGCTAAGGGGAGAGAGCCGGCACCGCCCCCCGGGCCGTTGCCAGGGGGCGGGGCCTGTCGCTAAGGGGAGAGAGCCGGCACCGCCCCCCGGGCCGTTGCCAGGGGGCGGGGCCTGTCGCTAAGGGGAGAGAGCCGGCACCGCCCCCCGGGCCGTTGCCAGGGGGCGGGGCCTGTCGCTAAGGGGAGAGAGCCGGCACCGCCCCCCGGGCCGTTGCCAGGGGGCGGGGCCTGTCGCTAAGGGGAGAGAGCCGGCACCGCCCCCCGGGCCGTTGCCAGGGGGCGGGGCCTGTCGCTAAGGGGAGAGAGCCGGCACCGCCCCCCGGGCCGTTGCCAGGGGGCGGGGCCTGTCGCTAAGGGGAGAGAGCCGGCACCGCCCCCCGGGCCGTTGCCAGGGGGCGGGGCCTGTCGCTAAGGTGGGTGGGGCCAGGTGGGTCAGCCATCAGACCGCCTGCCCGCCCATCGCCGGGGGCGGGGCCCGTTGCTAAGAGCGTGGCGAGGAGTATCAGCACCACCCTCACCGGGCTATCGCAAGGGGTCAACACCTGTCGCTAAGGGCTGTGGTACACGGCTCCAGCCCCCACGGTGCCGTCACCAGGTAGCGGGGGGGGGGGTGTCACTAAGTGGCGTGGAGAAGTGAGCGCGGCGAAGTGTCGCTACAGCCCGTGCACGGCTGCTGGCTGCAGTACCGCGGTTTGGCCGCACGGTGGCGGTAGAGAGCAGAAAAGGGCGTCACTGCGCATGCGCGGCTGCCCGCCTGCAGTACCGCGGTTTGGTCGCACGGTGGCGGCAGAGAGCAGAAAAGGGCGCCACTGCGCATGCGCGGCTGCCCGCCTGCAGTACCGCGCCTTGGTCGCACGGTGGCGGTAGAGAGCTAAAATGGCGCCACTGCGCATGCGCGGCTGCCCGCCTGCAGTACCGCGGTTTGGTCGCACGGTGGCGGTAGAGAGCAGAAAAGGGCGCCACTGCGCATGCGCGGCTGCCCGCCTGCAGTACCGCGGTTTGGTCGCACGGTGGCGGTAGAGAGCAGAAAAGGGCGCCACTGCGCATGCGCGGCTGCCCGGCTGCAGTACCGCGGTTTGGCCGCACGGTGGCGGCAGAGCTAAAATGGCGCCACTGCGCATGCGCGGCCGCCCGCCTGCAGTACCAGCATCTGCTTGCACGGCAACAGCAGCGGCCAGAGGAAAACTTCACCCTCGGGAACGGGCGGCTTCCCGTCTGCCGTACCCGGTTTTGATCGACCGGTGACTGCCGCGAACGGATAAGGGGCGGGTGGAAATCTCTACCAGGGTAGCGGAGCTCCCGCCTGCAGTCCCGGGGTTCGGTCGCTCGGTGAAAGCAGCGCGCAGAAAACAACAGGTGGCCACTGCGCATGCGCGGCTGCCCGCCTGCAGTACCGCGCCTTGGTCGCACGGTGGCAGCAGAGAGCAGCAAAGGCGCCACTGCGCATGCGCACTGTCCGCCCGCCTGCCCCACTCGCCCCCACCCCACGCCCGAGGGAGGAGAAGCAGCACAAACCACCTGGGGAAAAAGGTCCCCTTTCCCACCCCCACACCCCCCCCGGAGTAAGCCCCATCAGTTGCTGTAGGCCTGCGGCATCAGGGCTGGGACAGGGAGAGCAGCAAGTCAACAGGTCCTGGAGGGTTAAAGAAGAAAATCCATCAGGGGAACACAGCTGCCCTTCTGAAGGCAGGCTGCCCGGGGTGAGGGGGGCAGCTGTGCGTCGGGGCACAGGGCAGCCAGGCAGACCAGATGCCAGCGGCTGCCCTGCAAAGGAGTTGTGCGCTGCTGAGCCTTGGGCTTCGTTGGCTTGGCAGCGCCTCGCCTCGCCACTGCTCATCCTGCGTAAGCACGAGGCTTCAGCGAGCACAGAACAGGAGGCCAGGGGAAGCGGGGGGGAGGAATGTCACCGGGGAAAAAAAGTCATGCAGGGGGGCCATCTCAGGGGACAGCGTCTGGGAGGTCACAGACACACGCAGAGGGAGGGCGGGGGAGGAGGCGGACACTGCCGGACAGGGGCATGTCTGGGCAGACACGCCATGGGGAACATGCATGGGGATGACTGACACCAGGGGGGTCCCCCCAGGATAATCCACAACGGGCAACTCACCTGGGCTTACCTGCAGCAGATGATCCGCTCCAGATAACCGACCCACTCCGGAGAATCCATTCCGGATAAGCCCCAGCAATGCCCCTCAAACTGCTGCTGTTTCACCCCAAATTTTCCCCAATTTGGGGTTTTTGGGGCGGTCGTTTGGTGGTGCTGATTTCTGTTTGGATGGCTTGGCTTTTTTTGTTGTTGGGGGTTTTGGGGGTTTTACCTTATGGAAAAGCAAAAAAAGCCAAAGGAACAAAGTTGGGATTGCTTTTCCAAACGGTTCACTTCTGGGTCTCTTTGGCCCTTTCCACAACAAAGAAATCGGTGATTTTTGCTCCTGGTTTTGTGCATGAGAATGGTTAGTGGGGTTCCAACCCATCCAACCCCCCACCGCTTTTTTCCCCCCCCCCCCTTTCCAGCTGCACAAACCCAGCAGGAGTGGGCTTTCCCAGGAGCCCCCAATTGTTTTCTTTCCCCCAAACCTGTTTGGGTGTTTTGCCTGTTTGGGGTTTTTCACCCCCCATTGCAGACCCAGACTTGGGGGCTTTGGGGTGTTTGTCTGCCCTGGCAGCAGCTCCCAGGCTGCCTGCGCAGCCCCAGAGGGGGAAGTCCCCATCTGGGGGAATCGGCCCCAAATCGGGATGGGAGAAGGAGAACGGGAAAGGGGCAGCATTTGAAAGCGCTTTTGTGTCTTCAGTTGATTGGGGGGTGGGGGTGGGGTGTGTGTCCAATTTTTAAATCCTCTCTATAAACATCTCTGTCAACATGGTTTCTTTGCATTTTAAAACCTTATATAGCATAGACATTTGCACTTGTGTGTCTACTTACACATCCTTACAGAGTACATCTATATTTTATATATACTATCTATTTTACATTTACATACAACACCTGTTTAGACTTAGCTATTAAATTTACACTTACACCTACTTAGGCTATTTACACTTACACAGCATATCTATTTACACATACCTGTTCAGACTTCCATATTAACACGTATATAAACCACCTATTTAGGCTAGCTATCTGCTTACTTACCCTTTGACACTTCAATCTTTTTCGACTTCTCTATTTAGACATCTACTTACAGTTATACCTAGGCTTATTTCACTCTATATAACCTCTATTTAGATTACACATCTGCTTAGACTATGTAACACACACTAAGCGTAGATGCTCGCTCTAGCCAGACTTTCTTCTGCTTTGAATTCCTTCATCTATCCTTTTTCTTCATTTTAAACTCCTTTATTTTTTAATTTAGATATTTAGACAGTCGAGTTACTTTTGTGGTTTAAAACCCTGTATCTCAATGTAGAATTTTTGTATCCTGAAATCCGTTATATAATATAGGAGAGAGAAGTTCTTATTTTAAAATCCCTTTATACATCTATCAATTAATATGACATGTCAATATATATAAAATAAGAGGTTTTTGTAATAGCCCCCCTCAATTTTCAGGCATTTTGGGGCTGCAACCCCCCTTTTTGGGGGGGAACCCCTACATGACGCCCCCACTCACCTGTTCCTCTGACGCATTATCAGCTCCCCCAGTGACACCGGGGCGCCCCGCATGACATCATCACACCGCCCCCCCCCCCCCCCCCCAATTTTATTCACCCCCAAGAAGGGCACTAAACAAGGGAATCTACTCCAACCTGCAGCTCATTACTTTAATAGTGCCATTTACAAAGGTACACACACACACACACACCCCACCCCCCAGAAAAGGGGGAGCTCTGCTAAAATCTAAAAGGTGGGGCAGCCCCCCAAACAGCTGCAGCCCCCCCAGCCCCTGTCCGCAGGCTAGCGGCCGCCCCACGGCGGAGCGGGAGCGTGCCAGAGGACGGTGTCACGTCTCTCTCGGGCTCTGCTCGGACATGTTCCCGCGCTGGGACGGGCTCCCCGGGGCGACAAACAGCCCCGGCCCCTGGGGGCCCCGACTCTCCCCACCAGGCAGCCCTCGCGGCCGCACCTGCGGGGCACCCGCTGGAGACAGAGCCGGGAGCCCCCAGGCAGAGGGATGGCCCCTTACCTTCACCACGCTTAACGACCGGCAGGCAAACCCGGGCCGGGGGGCATCTCTTGAGCATCACGAGACACTGAGAAGACATCTGAAAAACAGAAATCCCAAACTATATTTCAGCACGTGAATAAAATAGCACAGAAGAAAATGGAGGAACTCAGTCAGCACAAGGGATAGGAAGGAAATTGAGCCGCAGCAAGATTCTGGGCAAACGGGTCATGTCAAAACACAACACCTCCTTTAAAAGCTAGAGGGACTGGAACACTTGAAAACGGTATTAAGACTAACCGATACCATTTTGAACAGATTCTTCGCGTAACACTGAACGCTCTGGCTGGTGCTGGAAAACGTCTCATCCCTTCCTTACGGCACCGCTGCGGGGAGATAACCCCGTGAGGCTGCGGGGCAAAGTTGTACCGGAACCGGAACCTCCGCTTACAGATCCGCCGCAGCAGCTACAGCCCTCGCCCTGCCGCCGCACGTCTTGCTGCCTGGCTCCATGAAGCCTGAAGCGAAGCGTCAAACTTGAAAGAGTAACGTAAAAAATTAAGAATAAATCTCAGTAATGCACTTTGTGCTGAGAAGGCGGGCGCGTGTTTACGCACATCCAATATGAGCGTCTAGGCTCTGAAAGCTTTCCATTTTCCTTCTGCGTTCATTTAACTCACACAGCCGTTCACACCCGCCATAAGATTATCTATCTCCAAAATACACAGCAGCAACGTGACTGGGGGGTTTTGGCGTGTTATGGAGTCGGGAGGGACGTCCGCCCAGCTGCCCCGCCCGAGAGATGCTGCTGAACTGCCAGGGAAACGCGCATCCAAAGTGAGACTGAAATAAAATACTTAAGAGCGCTCCCTCAAAATACCGGCAGGAAAAAACCGCCCCCACCCCAACATTCAGTCGCCCCTCGTTAAATATTTACAACAAATACCTACCTGCTTAATTACACCTAACAAATCGTACGCTACATCTGCTCGGCAGTTACAGCTGAAACAGCGCAAGTCACGTCGTAAATCAGACGCTGTTAGCTTTTTTTAAACTTTCATTTATGACAGAAGAATCGGTGAGTTAAGAGATCCCCGATTCGGTTTTAATTCTTTTGGGGAAAAAAAATACCACAACAAAAACCCACGCAAATCAAATCCCCAGTGTTGCAATACATGGGGCTACCAAGAAGGACCGGCAGATATGCTAATGCGTTTGGCTGTACCGAAGCATGCAGGGGAACCGTATTTTTATGGGATCTCGACTGTTACAACTGAGAACCCAAGCACTACCAATGCCATCAACATTTGGAGTATGTGCTGTGCTTGGATCTCCGCAAGGACCATTGATTTTTTCATCTTAGAAAAAAAAGCAGTACTTCGCAAGTCTTGTGCTGATGAGTTCTACTGACAAAGACATTGTCTCTAAGATGCACTCTGATGGCAAGTTCATAGAATGCAACCTCACTGAATAAGAAATATCTCAATTTTTCAAGATCTCTTCCTAACAAAAGTCACACTGTGGGGCTTTCACATGGGCCAGATTATGAATCCTTTCACAACAAGAAACACACCAGCTAACCAGGATATTCTCGCAGTGGCCAGGTGCCTCTTCATCACGTGAAAAAAAAAACCAACAAAAAAAAACACCCCAAAAAACACCAGAGCCAGCAATAAGTATCACACGGGTCAACACAGCTCTCTTCCAGAGCACCCCCCTCATCAAAAGGAACATGCCCATCGGCTCACCTGCTCTGCACAGGTTCCAGCATCACCCCCCGCTTCCGTCATCGCTTGTGGCACCAAATGTATCAACACACAGTAAACTACCGTTACGCTCGTGAGAAATCACCGCCCCATGACTTCCTCATTACTACCCAGCTCGCTTCTAATGCTCATACGCCGTTCCAAAGACGGCCCACGTGTTACCTACAAAACTGAAGAGCTCGACGACGGACCACAGCATTCTCTGGTCTCAGATGCTGGCCGCTGCCCCACCTTCTCAGACCTCTCATAGGCACGCGGCAGCACCGCTCCGAGCCTGCCAGCGGCACCTGCAAAAAGCCAAGCGAAAAGGCACCTCCCGAGATGCTGCCCGATGCCACAGCCTGCCCGCACCGATCCCCATCTCGCACCCCTTTCCCTCGACAGCCTCCCTCCCAGCCTACGCCACTTCCAGGTGCCGTGTCCAGCTCGCCCGCCGTCCGTAACACCCAAACAACACGCATTGCTTATAACTTCCCCAGCAACACAACACCTCAGAAAAGAGCTGCTACTTCAGCCCACCAATCACCACTCGCCTTGCTCGACTTGCCTCCTTTGCTCATTGCTACGCTACTTCAAACCCAAACCAAAAGACAAACGCAAGGAGCAACGGAGTCATAGAGCCATCGGTCACATCTTCCCTCTATATACACCACGCACCACCTCACCCGCTTACATCGGTCCCCTCAGTTCCCCTCCGTCGCCCTGCACGACTCGTCCCTCGGCATCTCCAAAACCAATACCAAACAAGTCGCCTGGTTGCACAGCAGTACCTTAACGGTTCCTGAAGACCGACTATAACCTGCCATCAAAACAAACATATGACTTCAAACATGAAGCCCTACGCACGTACAAGCTTGAACACCCTGCAGAGGTAATCTGCTCAGCTGAACTCTAGCCGCCTCTCCCAGACAGCTACGGTCACGGCCTCCGAGCCCACAAAATGTCACGGTGATTACGGTCCTCGCCCGCTGAGGAGGGCCACTCAATCCGAGATGACGGTACAACCTTTCCCCCAACAGCCTTGGCACAGCAACAGATGAACCCTAACCTCTCATCGCTGTGCCACCTACCCGACTCTACAGGGCCAGCAAGGCGGTCCGAGACAAACTCAAACGCACACACCAACGCTATGAGAAACGCTACAAACTGCGCGCCTCCGAGACGAGAGAACGCTCTCGGCAAACAGAGAGACAACTGGACGGAAGAGCTCGTCCAGCAACAAGACCTGCGGAACCCTGACAGTGACGCAAGGAGGCCCTAACGCGATCCAAAAAGATTAGAAGAGCGTCAGGGCCCGTGACAAGAAGTTCCTCTCAAAACTGAGAGGGAGGAGGCACAAGAAGCCCAGCTACAAGACCTAAGACTGTAAGGATGCAGGAAAGAAATCACGCTCCCTGAAAATGGACAGCAACAGAGCAGAGCTGTTCATGCATCTGGGAACGACGCCGCAGACAACTGCCCAGAAACTCCTCAAACACCAGAGTGACCCACACTTTAAACTGTAACGCAAAAAATGAGGCACCCGATGGGCGCCGGCCCCACAATTAGAACCTTGCCAGCCCCTAGGGATAGCGCTGTGCTCCTGAGAGCAAAGAGAACAAAGTCACCAGCCCCATGAGCCTCCTCACTGCGACCCAGCTCACCTGAAATGCTCCTCAAATAGCCTTCAGTCGCATCTTCCCTTTAATCCTGCACACGGACCCGCCGCCTTAGTGTGCTCTACTCAGCTCTGCTCTATCACCCTGCACAGCTCCATCTTCATCCTCTGCAAGAACAGCATGATAGAACAAGTCACCTGGACGCACAGCAACAGCTTAACCATTCCACAGGTCTTGCTTCCACGTAGGAATACCATCTAGAGCCCAACTACTGCATGCCATTAAAGGAAATACCTTCAATCAAATGTTAAGCCCCACGCACGTACAAGCTTGAACAGCTGAGAGATGCCCTCTGCTCAGCTAGCACTCTAGCTGCCTCTCCCAGACGGCTACGGTCATCCCCTCGGCACCCACAAAACGCCCCGGAAATTACCGTCCTCGCCCGCTGCCAACGGCCACTCGCTCCAACGAGGGTTGTACGGGCGTTGCCAAAACAGTCTACGCACATTAACGTTAACCATATACTCTTATTGCTGTTCTTTCCCCCGCTCTACCATTGCTACACCCCCAGGCGGAGGAGCAGCTCTGACACAGGCATCGACGTGCATGGACCGACACTGCTCACAAATACTACAAGCGACGTGATCGCGGCACCTAAGAAAATTCTCACCGAGACCACGGACTTCCGGCCCAGAGATGCCACCGGGCGAGAAGATCTGCAGGGCAGCGAGGAAGCAGCTATAGCATCCGCGGAGATGTCACATACCATCACCACCTGCGAAAAAACCATATACCCACAACTAGGACGACGCACGAGCGACGAGCCGCTCTTAAAGACCTCAGAACGTTCAGGTGCAGGGAACAGGTCCCAGAAAAGGGCCCTGCGTATTCAGACTGCTCTTCAGCAGCAGTACTGAGGCCGCCTTAATCACCGCCGCAAAAAGATGACCTTCTATAAAGGTCTAATATTTAAGACACAAGACAAATCTATGCAGTAGACTTAAAATGCGAGAAAGGAAGCTCTCGGTTACCATTATGCCGATGAGCCAGGGCTTGCAAAACCCTCAATATTGCTACCTAGGTGCCTGCTCAGCACGGAGAACAGACACATCGAGACCCGAGTACAGGAAGGAACAAAGACAGACTACAAAATCCACACAACAGCACAAGCACAGGCAGGAACTCCCCTGCCTGGCAGATGCTTCTGTTTTGCAGAAAGGACAACACAACCTCTCTCGGCCCAAACGTGTCCGGTCTCTGAACGGTCCCCTCCACTGATTTGACAACCCCTGCCTGCCCCCCCTGCGCTTCCCGCAACCGACCGGCCACCTGCACAAAGACCGCATCGGCCCCTCAGCTTCGCTTCCAAATCCGGGGGCTCAAAAGCCATCCTTTAAAAAGGCCACACAGGCTACGTAGGATGGGGCTGCGGTCACACGGACACTCTTCATCTCCAAACGTGCGGTGCCATCACTCAGCGTCGCACCACTCAACGCCGGCCACTTCCGCAACGACAGCCTCCTCGGAAGCGCCGTGAACTTCCGCTCGCCCACGCTCTAATGAGGCTGGATGTCGTGGCCGCCGCCACCTACGGCGCCTAGAGAACCAGAGAGACAAGGTGACCGCTGCGCCTGGAAGCGGCCGCCCGCTCACAAACAATTCCACACCTCAAAAATAACCGCTGCTACAGTTTCCTGTTCATCGCTCACCTTGCCCGACGAGCTCGGGGCAGACATCCCGCTTTGCATGTAGTTTTGTGAGTCCCTTCGTTAACTAGTCACATAGGTGCTCGCACTGCACGACCCCTCCGTTGTCACGTGCTGACCTACCTTCTCACAATGCTCTGTTCGCCCCCTCCCTCCCGTGTCCGGCTCCCTGCCGTGCATCTCCACCAACAGCCACATTCCAGACTCATCCTTTCCCCTACCATGCCAACACGGCTCCCTCACCTCCCGATCCGTGCCTCCCGGGTCAGTGGCCGCGTCAGGCACCTGCTCGCATACTCGGTCCGTCCCCGATGGCTGGGAACTGTCACCTTCAATGCCGGGCCCACTTCTGGGGAAATACGGAGAGGCACACAGATATTAGACACTGCTTTCCAAAAGCAAGAGCTCACCACGCAAAACAAACTAACAAATCGTTTTGACTGACTTGTTTGGCAACACAGAGACCCCAAAGGCAGAAATCCCAGACGAGTGACCGCACAGCCCGCCCCGTCACAGCACACGACGCCATCTGCTCGCCTTTGCTGCCACGCCTCGCTCGACTGTCCTGCTTAACCCTAGACCTATGACTTAAAGTGCAAGAAAAAGTCAAACCACGCAACACACAAAAATTACACCGATAGGGCAAACACCAAAAGCAGTACGGGAAGCAAACGGGCGTGGCTGGTGTAGTGACACACTCTCCCTTTGTAGGTAACTCACTCCTGAGCGACTCCGTGAACAGCCGCGTGGAGAACCTCTCGGCAGACAGCACGCTCGAGCGGCCGCGCTGACACATACGGGGAAGGAGACTGGGCTACCGGAGGCTGCTTGCACACAGAACGCGACCATTAGCTAACACTTGAACACCCCTTTCCCAACCATCCCCCGGTACCAAGACTTCAAAAACCCCTCCTCTCCTCCTGAACTGTCAGGGAAGGAACCTCACTCCTTCCCGACAGCTCCCGCCCTGTATTTGCACCCCTAAAGCCCCTCTGTCAGCCGCTCCTCGGGAGCTGCCCTTCCCACCTCTGCCCCGCGCTCTGCGAGCACCTCCCACCTTCCGGCTTCCCGCAGACTCCGTGCTCTCTACAGGCCCACAAAATAACAGAAGCCCCGATGCTTATAATCTACGAGGGACCTGCCGCAAGCTGCAAAGGTTCTCGGGACAACGTGGTACTCCGCGGGCGATCGGGAAAGGCGACAAGCAGTTCCGTACCCCGACACACACTATGCGTTACGTCCCTGCTGCTTTCTGAAGGAAGGCTAGAGCTCCACATACAGACGCGTACAACACGCTCACCCTAACCCCTACCGCAGCATCTCAGCATCAGTCCTATTGAGAGATAACGTCAACAACTTGCACAACACACAGGCAAAACTGGTGGGAAAAATATACGCTTCTACCCTCGGCCAAGTCATAAAATTCCTGCAAAACCAACCAAACAAAAAACCTACCACACACAAAAACAAAACACCAAAAAAACCCCAGACAAAACCATAACACCCCCACAAAACCAAACAATCCAAAACACACTATTAGACCATCTTGCTACCCCTGAACATCCAACACAAACTTACTGACCCGAGGAAAAACAAAAGCTCGTACAAGTATACTTCCTAATATATATCTGCTGCTCAACTTTGACTGCTCTCTTACCTCAGCCAGAAACCTCCCCCTCTCTAAATGTCAAAACACACCTACCCAAAGAGCTTAGACAGCTCAAAACCTGCAACCAACTCAAGGAACAGTACCAGAGAAGCCCAGGAGCAGAATGAGCCTCCCGAAGAAAGGCTGGGGCTCATCTACGCCAGCAGAATGGCAAAGCAGAATGAAATCTTTTAAGAGCCCCTTCTCAAAAATTATCTCTGGTTATAAAGTAAATCATTTACTGTAAAACCATCAACCATTCGGAGTCACCTCAACGCTCTCTCTCGCTCAGTCCCTTAACAGAACTGAATCAGTCTCAAAGGACAAAAAACATGAAAAGAAACGTGGAAATATACAAGCGTATCGGGAACGGTACAAAGCAGCTAAATTAACACCTCAGTAGCTGGGACAAAACTAAATTGTAAAGGACAACAAAAAACCACCCCAGGAGACGCATCGATAAAAACAGAGGAAGGCTCTCTCTACTCACAGAAGCTCACGGAGAGACCTGAGCCAACGGTACACAGCTTTGGGGTAGCCGATACCGAAAAGAAACATACTCGAGACAGAAAACAGACTGCTGTGGAGCACAAAGGTGGCTTTGGCAAAGGTTCTGCCAGGACAAGAGTCACAGTTACAGGGAACGGACAGCGGCCGGCAGGGGAAACGCCGTCGGCGTGGCGGGGCCAGCGCGGGAAATGCCGCCCTCAGCTAACGCTGCGCTATCAAGCCTTAAGTGAAAACTGCAGAGTAGTTACAGGAGACGGGCATAAGACGGATGCTGAATATCACTTGATGGTCACAAAATCTCATGGGGATGGGCACCACGTAGCCTCGTGGACACCCCTTAGACCCAAACGCTTAACGAGAGACGCTTCTTGCCAAAATACAAGCTCGACGAGGAAAAGCCAACGGGGATGTGGGGGCAACTACCAAAATCTCAGTATGTGAGCAGGCGTTACTTAAGATGGTGCAGTGGTTCTGCCGGGTCCGTCCAACCTGAGCAACGGGTTCTAACGCCTGTCCAGCAGCGTCCATGATCTCTCTCACGGCCTCCCACATCATAGACACCTCCCCTGCCTGGGACCGCGTTTTCCATGTCCCACCCCTCCCCATCCCCGCAATGAAAATCAAACACAACAAATAAGTACTCCACTTCATCTTCTTGGCCTCCAAAAGAAGCTTCCTTCCACTGCTGAGCATCGACACCGACATCCTCATGCTGTTCCTCAAAAGCAGGCTGGCCCTCGGGTGCCCGTACTGCCAAAGGAAGAGAAAATGATTATGCTCTTATGATGAGCTCCATCATCCTCTCCTTCAGGAAATCAAATCCCGATCGCTACATACCAGAAGTTTGTGCAGGAGATGGCCGAGGCCAGCCCCATATATGAGGCACTCTGTGACCCTGCTCTCTCTTTTGGCCACAGCACCCGCCACCGGGGAGCCCCAAACCCCTTGTGACTCCCAAGGAAAACCAGATAAAACTAGTTCAAAACAACTGGCAGGTGAGAGGTGACCGACAAACACGTATAGCCCACCTCAAACCAGCCAGAGAGCTGACTACCTCCCCCACTAAACTCTCATCTTCGACAAATACACCAAACAGAACAATGTTTACGCTGAACAGAACAAAACCCTTACCCTCTGACACTCTGAAAAGGATTTGTGCACCCACAAAATATATATATATTCATGCTATCGACCGACGGACCACACTTCCTCAGGGTCAGCCCTGCAAAGACAGGAGGACGCCCGATGCTCTCTCCATAAATATAAAATAAAAAACTGAGCCAGAGCCAGGCAGAGAGAGGCGGAGAAAGAACAAGTAGCCACAGGCTACAGGACAGAGAGAGGGAGGACCAAAAAGACGGGGAGGCAGGGAGCCACTCAGAGCGAGATGGAGAAAGAAGGGGCGGGGGGACGCAAAAAAAAAAACCTAAAAATAATTTTGCAGCAGGTAAGGAAAGAGAGGGGGCCAGGGGGGAGAGACAGGGAGGGCCCAGGACGCACAAGAGAGGCAACGGGGCCCCAGTGGCCCAGGACTCACCGCGACTCTCGCTCTCAGCGCTGCTGGCACAATTTAGCCGTTCAGATGCTTCTTTCCCCTCCTCTCCGCCCTGCCTCTTCTGCAGCTCCAGACTCTAGGCCGTTCTCCACCTAAAGAGGATACACGGGTGTCTTACCGCTCTTACGAGATGAGGCTTCCTAGGCACGTAGCCTAGCTCGCTCGTGCACTACACGCCCGTACCCAACTCCCGGTTACGCGTACAGACCCTGCGGTGCACGTTGGTGGCCTGGCCCGCTGCGGGCTACGAAGGGGGATCCTCCCTCCCTCACCTGCAGGGACAGGCTCTCTCTTGCCTGCGGCAGGAAGGCAGCTGGCAGCCAGAGCGCCTTCAGTTTCTTCTGCTTTACCTTTCGTTGGCGTCTCCAGCTTCAGCCGAGGCAGCTCCTGTCCACAGCCGGGAAGGGCTCTGTGTGTCCCTTTTCGCCCCCGCGCTGCGAGGATGGCAACACCGGGCAGAGAGAAGCCACGCAAGCCTGAGACGGCCACAGTCAACGGCATCCCCGGGGGAAGGACAGACAACCACGTCCTCAGCACGGTCTCTGGGAGAGGGAAAGAAGAAACAGCGACCGTCGTTACCGTCGATCGACCCTGGCCAAAGCCCCTCCTTGCGCAGGGGCTTCTGGACACACCGCCCCTTCCCCGCGCTACTGCTAAGGGCCCCTGCGCCGAGGGGGAATCCAGTGCGCTCGAGGGCCGGCTCGCTGCCTTCACGACAGGGCCTGGGGGCGGCCAAGGGCTACGCAGCACGCTTACGGGGAGGTGCCGGGGCTGGGGGCAGGCGCACGGGGCAAGGGGGGGGCCAGGGGAGGCTGAGCGGGAGCTCCGGTGAGCCGGGGAGGCGGCGGCCATCATCTGCGCCCTGGGCAGGGGGAAAAGGTCCTCCTCCTTTCCCTCTTCCCTTCTGTCAGCTCCCGGGGAACTCACCGCTTCTCGGGGAGCGGCCGCACCTGGAAGCCCCCAGAAATCAACACGAATCCAACCCCAAAAATACACCGCGCCTACCGTACGCGGCACGGCCGCCCGGCACCCGAGCGCCGGAACACCGCGCCTCCCGCCGCGCCCCGGCGAGCCACGTGACAGGGCCGGCAGCCACTGCGCCAGGACTACAGCTCCCGGCATGCTCTGCGCCACAACACGGCCGCCCGGCAGCCCCCCGCCGCAAGGACTACAGCTCCCGGCATGCTCTGCGCCACAACACGGCCGCCCGGCAGCCCCCCGCCGCAAGGACTACAGCTCCCGGCATGCTCTGCGCCACAACACGGCCGCCCGGCAGCCCCCCGCCGCAAGGACTACAGCTCCCGCCATGCTCTGCGCCACAACACGGCCGCCCGGCAGCCCCCCGCCACAAGGACTACAGCTCCCGGCATGCTCTGCGCCACAACACGGCCGCCCGGCAGCCCCCCGCCACAAGGACTACAGCTCCCGCCATGCTCTGCGCCACAACATGGCCGCCCGGCAGCCCCCCGCCACAAGGACTACAGCTCCCGCCATGCTCTGCGCCACAACATGGCCGCCCGCCCAGCCGCCACACGCACCACCACAGCTCCCGCCACGCCGCGAGCCCGCCCTCCCCGCTCTCTCACCCTGCGGGGCACCGTCCCTCCCGCCGATGCACCCGGAAGCCCCACCGAGCCCTCAGCACAGCCTCGCTCTCCCCACCGCCCGCTCCGACCCGCCGCTGCCCCGCCGCAGCCCTCCTCGGGGCTTGACCCGGCACGCAGCGGCCCCCCACCCAGCCCCCGCTCACCTCCTCCCTCGCTACACTCGCAGCCCGCTGACGCTCGGCCACAGCTCCGCTCCGCTCCGCCCTCGGCTCACACTGGCCCCCCGGAGCAGGGCACCACCCCTTTTCCAGCGAGGAGCCGGCACCGCCAGCCCCACTGCCCGCACCTGGGGCTCCTCCAGCCAGACCCCGCCCACAGCTGAGGCGCAGCAGCAACGGGGGGCCCCCTCCCCTCACCCCCACAGTGCACCACCTCCTCCCCCGGGCTCCATCACAGCCCCTTGCCCCACGCCAAGGGAGCGCAAACGCAGCCCTCAGGCCAAAGGAGAGGGCAGCTGTTGGTGCAGGCGCGCACGTAACAAGTCCCAGGAGCGATTCGTGGCTCAGGGTCCCCAACGCTCCCCCTGCCCCAAGGCCACCTCGGCCGCCGTTGCCGCAGCCGCACGGAGCTGGTGGTGGCTGGGATAGTGCTCATTTTCTCCACAGTAGCTAGGAAGGGATACGTTTTGGATTTATGCTCAAAACACCGTTAATAATGTAGAGATGTTTTGGTTCTTGCTGAGCACTGCTTCCACAGTCAGGGCCTCTTCTGGTTCTCTCAGTGCCCCACCAGCAAGTAGGCTGGGACAGCTGGGAAAGCTTTCCCAGCTAACTGACCAAAGGGATATTCCATACCATTTGACATCATGCTCAGCACACGCAGCTGGGGGAAGAAGGGGGAGTCCTTGGGGGGGGGGGGGGGTACGGCATTTCTCTCCCTAAGTAACCATGACACATGACAGAGCCCTGCTTTCCCAGAGGTGGCTCAACACCTGCCCGCCGAAAAGGAGGAGTGAATTAATTCCTTGCTTTGCTTCCACGCACAGCTTTTGCTTTACCTATTAAACAGTCTTGATCTCAGCCCATGATTTTTCTCACTTTTACCCTTCCAGCTCTCTCCCCCAGCCCACTGAGGGTGGAGCGAGCAAGCAGCTCCCTGGTGCAGAGTTGCCAGCTGGGGCTAAACCACGGCACGCGCTTGTCCGCGTTTGGCAGGAAAGGGACCGTCCGTCGCCTGGCTCCTGGAGCGACAGGCTGCTGGGCAGAGGGGGAGGCCACCAAAGGTGAGGAGCAGGGCACAGGACAGTAGGAAGAGAGAAGAGAAGAGCGGCAGCCGGCTGGACGGGGGCGGGGGGGCGTGTGTGCGTGTAGTGAGAAGGCACGAGGCAGGGAACAGGACGGCCAGAGAAGGACAGGGAGCCTGACGGAGGTGGAGATACAAGCAGCAGAGAGAGGGGAAGAGAGGCAGCAGAAAGAGGGGGGAAGAGCAGGACACAGACCAACAAAGAAGGAAGAGGAGCAGGCTGGAGACGCACAAAGAACCTGGGGCAGGCAGCACGACAGCGAGGGAGGAAAGAAGAATAGGGGCAGGAAGCTGGACCGAGCGCGATGGAGACAGACAAGACAAGCGACAAGAACAGGGCAGAAAGGGAAGAATGAAGCCACGGGGACAGGGAGCCGAGACAGCCAACAACGGAGGGAAGGGGCCGGGGAGGGAACACCACAAAACAAACCATGGGGCTACGTGGTACAGAGCACGAGAAGGCAGAGAATTAAGAATTAGGGACAGGGAGCCAGAGAAACAACAACAAAAAAAACCACCCAAAACAAAGGGAGATGGGGAGCAAAAGGAATCGCAATGCGTACAGAAAGGAGAGAGAAACAATTCTAAAACAGGGTCACAGGGAAGCCAGAGACAGCAAGATGGAGAAAGGACAAAAGCTACAGGCTACAGGGCAGAGAGGGAAGAATTAATGAATAGACACAGAGAGCTGGGCAGAAAGAGATGGAGAAAGGCTGAAGATCACACGGCCAACAGGGAAGAGAGAAGAGAGGGAGGAATTTTCAAAACAGGGGCAAGAAGCCAGAGAGAGGGAGAGAGGCGCAACAATAAAATGGGGACAGGCCACAGGGCGGCGAGGAGGGAATCGATGAATAAGAACAGGAGACCAAAGAGAACACAATGTAGAATGGAAAAAAGGAACAGCGGCCTACAGGGAAGGAGGAATTAAAGATCAGGCACTGGGAGGCAGACAGAGACACATGAAGAAACAAGTAGGAAAAAAAAAAAAAAAAACCACACAACGGCAATGGGCTACAAAGACAGACAGAGAGGGAAGAAATAAAACATAGCAGCAAGGAGCTGGACAGAGAGAGATGAGGACAAACAAACAGCACGGTCTACGTGACAGAGAACGTGGAATTAGAACACAGAGAGGGGGAGCCGGACAGAGAGAGAGGCCGAGAGAAAAATCTAGACGGGCTACGGCGGGCAGAGGCAGGAATTAAAACCTAGGGACAGGGAGCTGGACAGAGGGAGACGGAGATCACAGGGAACAGCGGCGGGTGCAGGAAGAACAGGAATTCAAGAATAGGGAAAGGGAGCTGGACAGAGAAGAACTCAGGCAGGCAAGTAACAGTAGCAGGGTACAGAGCAGAGCAGACGAACTAAAAAGCGCGGCGGGAGCGTTGAGGCAGACAGAGAGAGATTAAGAAAAAAGTCACGGGCTACGTGGCAAAGCAGGAGGAACTCAGAAACGGGGATGGCAACCAAGGGAGAGTGAGCTGGTGAAGGATAACGGGTATTCAAAGTGAGGGACGGGGAGCTGGGAAAAGCGAGGCAGAGAAAAACAGAATCACAGAGAGAATCACACAAAGCCAAAAAAGAAGAAACTGAACAACAGGAACAGGTGTAACCAAAGCGATGAAATCAACCAACCAGAGACGGTGTTCCATTACGGGAACACGGAGCGTACGAATCAGCGCATCTGTCGATCTGCATTTTAGTCCCTAGGCGATCGTTAATGTCAGCAGAACAACAGACAACGTGCTTCTGTCAGAAAAGGATGACAAAACGCGGTTTCGTGTAGCGCACTGAGAAAACTAGCCAAGACTGCCAAGATTAAGAGCCAAGAAGGTAAAAGGCAATTCTGGCAGGGGGAGATCGCGACCACCGACTCACGGACCACCACCGAGCCTGCGCAGTGATTTACATACGGAACGAGCCAGTTTGTACCGATCAGTAGACAGGACGATAATGAATATGTATGAATACGTAAAATTTTGATCTACAAATTCTACGGGAAAGGTGTGTGAGGTACGCACGCCAGGAGAAGCGATCCCCCGTGCATCTGGCGCCGTGAATAAAGAACGCCTGCTCTTTAATACTAAATCGGCGTTGAGGAGTTGTTTCCGATTTTACCGCGTTTTTCGGTAACACACGGAGTCAGACCAAGAGGGCCAGAGAAAGACAAAATACCGACAGGCTACAGAACAGAGCAGGAGGAATAAAAAAATAAAAACGGAGCCAGAGCCAGGCAGAGAGAGGCGGAGAAAGAACAAGTAGCCACAGGCTACAGGACAGAGAGAGGGAGGCCTGAAAAGACGGGGAGGCAGGGAGCCACTCAGAGCGAGATGGAGAAAGAAGGGGCGGGGGGGCGCCAAAAAAAAAAAAAAAAAAAATTTTGCAGCAGGTAAGGAAAGAGAGGGGGCCAGGGGGGAGAGACAGGGAGGGCCCAGGACGCACAAGAGAGGCAACGGGGCCCCAGTGGCCCAGGACTCACCGCGACTCTCGCTCTCAGCGCTGCTGGCACAATTTAGCCGTTCAGATGCTTCTTTCCCCTCCTCTCCGCCCTGCCTCTTCTGCAGCTCCAGACTCTAGGCCGTCCTCCACCTAAAGAGGATACATGGGTGTCTTACCGCTCTTACGAGATGAGGCTTCCTAGGCACGTAGCCTAGCTCGCTCGTGCACTACACGCCCGTACCCAACTCCCGGTTACGCGTACAGACCCTGCGGTGCACGTTGGTGGCCTGGCCCGCTGCGGGCTACGAAGGGGGATCCTCCCTCCCTCACCTGCAGGGACAGGCTCTCTCTTGCCTGCGGCAGGAAGGCAGCTGGCAGCCAGAGCGCCTTCAGTTTCTTCTGCTTTACCTTTCGTTGGCGTCTCCAGCTTCAGCCGAGGCAGCTCCTGTCCACAGCCGGGAAGGGCTCTGTGTGTCCCTTTTCGCCCCCGCGCTGCGAGGATGGCAACACCGGGCAGAGAGAAGCCACGCAAGCCTGAGACGGCCGCAGTCAACGGCATCCCCGGGGGAAGGACAGACAACCACGTCCTCAGCACGGTCTCTGGGAGAGGGAAAGAAGAAACAGCGACCGTCGTTACCGTCGATCGACCCTGGCCAAAGCCCCTCCTTGCGCAGGGGCTTCTGGACACACCGCCCCTTCCCCGCGCTACTGCTAAGGGCCCCTGCGCCGAGGGGGAATCCAGTGCGCTCGAGGGCCGGCTCGCTGCCTTCACGACAGGGCCTGGGGGCGGCCAAGGGCTACGCAGCACGCTTCAGGGGAGGTGCCGGGGCTGGGGGCAGGCGCACGGGGCAAGGGGGGGCCAGGGGAGGCTGAGCGGGAGCTCTGGTGAGCCGGGGAGGCGGCGGCCATCATCTGCGCCCTGGGCAGGGGGAAAAGGTCCTCCTCCTTTCCCTCTTCCCTTCTGTCAGCTCCCGGGGAACTCACCGCTTCTCGGGGAGCGGCCGCACCTGGAAGCCCCCAGAAATCAACACGAATCCAACCCCAAAAATACACCGCGCCTACCGTACGCGGCACGGCCGCCCGGCACCCGAGCGCCGGAACACCGCGCCTCCCGCCGCGCCCCGGCGAGCCACGTGACAGGGCCGGCAGCCACTGCGCCAGGACTACAGCTCCCGGCACGCTCTGCGCCACAACATGGCCGCCCGGCAGCCCCCCGCCACAAGGACTACAGCTCCCGGCATGCTCTGCGCCACAACACGGCCGCCCGGCAGCCGCGCGCCGCAAGGACTACAGCTCCCGGCACGCTCTGCGCCACAACACGGCCGCCCGGCAGCCCCCCGCCACAAGGACTACAGCTCCCGCCATGCTCTGCGCCACAACACGGCCGCCCGGCAGCCCCCCGCCACAAGGACTACAGCTCCCGCCATGCTCTGCGCCACAACATGGCCGCCCGGCAGCCCCCCGCCGCAAGGACTACAGCTCCCGGCATGCTCTGCGCCACAACGCGGCCGCCCGGCAGCCCCCCGCCACAAGGACTACAGCTCCCGCCATGCTCTGCGCCACAACATGGCCGCCCGGCAGCCCCCCGCCGCAAGGACTACAGCTCCCGGCATGCTCTGCGCCACAACACGGCCGCCCGGCAGCCGCGCGCCGCAAGGACTACAGCTCCCGGCATGCTCTGCGCCACAACATGGCCGCCCGGCAGCCCCCCGCCACAAGGACTACAGCTCCCGGCACGCTCTGCGCCACAACACGGCCGCCCGCCCAGCCGCCACACGCACCACCACAGCTCCCGCCACGCCGCGAGCCCGCCCTCCCCGCTCTCTCACCCTGCGGGGCACCGTCCCTCCCGCCGATGCACCCGGAAGCCCCACCGAGCCCTCAGCACAGCCTCGCTCTCCCCACCGCCCGCTCCGACCCGCCGCTGCCCCGCCGCAGCCCTCCTCGGGGCTTGACCCGGCACGCAGCGGCCCCCCACCCAGCCCCCGCTCACCTCCTCCCTCGCTACACTCGCAGCCCGCTGACGCTCGGCCACAGCTCCGCTCCGCTCCGCCCTCGGCTCACACTGGCCCCCCGGAGCAGGGCACCACCCCTTTTCCAGGGAGGAGCCGGCACCGCCAGCCCCACTGCCCGCACCTGGGGCTCCTCCAGCCAGACCCCGCCCACAGCTGAGGCGCAGCAGCAACGGGGGGCCCCCTCCCCTCACCCCCACAGTGCACCACCTCCTCCCCCGGGCTCCATCACAGCCCCTTGCCCCACGCCAAGGGAGCGCAAACGCAGCCCTCAGGCCAAAGGAGAGGGCAGCTGTTGGTGCAGGCGCGCACGTAACAAGTCCCAGGAGCGATTCGTGGCTCAGGGTCCCCAACGCTCCCCCTGCCCCAAGGCCACCTCGGCCGCCGTTGCCGCAGCCGCACGGAGCTGGTGGTGGCTGGGATAGTGCTCATTTTCTCCACAGTAGCTAGGAAGGGATACGTTTTGGATTTATGCTCAAAACACCGTTAATAATGTAGAGATGTTTTGGTTCTTGCTGAGCACTGCTTCCACAGTCAGGGCCTCTTCTGGTTCTCTCAGTGCCCCACCAGCAAGTAGGCTGGGACAGCTGGGAAAGCTTTCCCAGCTAACTGACCAAAGGGATATTCCATACCATTTGACATCATGCTCAGCACACGCAGCTGGGGGAAGAAGGGGGAGTCCTTGGGGGGGGGGGGGGCTACGGCATTTCTCTCCCTAAGTAACCATGACACATGACAGAGCCCTGCTTTCCCAGAGGTGGCTCAACACCTGCCCGCCGAAAAGGAGGAGTGAATTAATTCCTTGCTTTGCTTCCACGCACAGCTTTTGCTTTACCTATTAAACAGTCTTGATCTCAGCCCATGATTTTTCTCACTTTTACCCTTCCAGCTCTCTCCCCCAGCCCACTGAGGGTGGAGCGAGCAAGCAGCTCCCTGGTGCAGAGTTGCCAGCTGGGGCTAAACCACGGCACGCGCTTGTCCGCGTTTGGCAGGGAAGGGACCGTCCGTCGCCTGGCTCCTGGAGCGACGGGCTGCTGGGCAGAGGGGGAGGCCACCAAAGGTGAGGAGCAGGGCACAGGACAGTAGGAAGAGAGAAGAGAAGAGCGGCAGCCGGCTGGACGGGGGCGGGGGGGCGTGTGTGCGTGTAGTGAGAAGGCACGAGGCAGGGAACAGGACGGCCAGAGAAGGACAGGGAGCCTGACGGAGGTGGAGATACAAGCAGCAGAGAGAGGGGAAGAGAGGCAGCAGAAAGAGGGGGGAAGAGCAGGACACAGACCAACAAAGAAGGAAGAGGAGCAGGCTGGAGACGCACAAAGAACCTGGGGCAGGCAGCACGACAGCGAGGGAGGAAAGAAGAATAGGGGCAGGAAGCTGGACCGAGCGCGATGGAGACAGACAAGACAAGCGACAAGAACAGGGCAGAAAGGGAAGAATGAAGCCACGGGGACAGGGAGCCGAGACAGCCAACAACGGAGGGAAGGGGCCGGGGAGGGAACACCACAAAACAAACCATGGGGCTACGTGGTACAGAGCACGAGAAGGCAGAGAATTAAGAATTAGGGACAGGGAGCCAGAGAAACAACAACAAAAAAAAACACCCAAAACAAAGGGAGATGGGGAGCAAAAGGAATCGCAATGCGTACAGAAAGGAGAGAGAAACAATTCTAAAACAGGGTCACGGGGAAGCCAGAGACAGCAAGATGGAGAAAGGACAAAAGCTACAGGCTACAGGGCAGAGAGGGAAGAATTAATGAATAGACACAGAGAGCTGGGCAGAAAGAGATGGAGAAAGGCTGAAGATCACACGGCCAACAGGGAAGAGAGAAGAGAGGGAGGAATTTTCAAAACAGGGGCAAGAAGCCAGAGAGAGGGAGAGAGGCGCAACAATAAAATGGGGACAAGCCACAGGGCGGCGAGGAGGGAATCGATGAATAAGAACAGGAGACCAAAGAGAACACAATGTAGAATGGAAAAAAGGAACAGCGGCCTACAGGGAAGGAGGAATTAAAGATCAGGCACTGGGAGGCAGACAGAGACACATGAAGAAACAAGTAGGAAAAAAAAAAAAAAAAAACACACAACGGCAATGGGCTACAAAGACAGACAGAGAGGGAAGAAATAAAACATAGCAGCAAGGAGCTGGACAGAGAGAGATGAGGACAAACAAATAGCACGGGTCTACGTGACAGAGAACGTGGAATTAGAACACAGAGAGGGGGAGCCGGACAGAGAGAGAGGCCGAGAGAAAAATCTAGACGGGCTACGGCGGGCAGAGGCAGGAATTAAAACCTAGGGACAGGGAGCTGGACAGAGGGAGACGGAGATCACAGGGAACAGCGGCGGGTGCAGGAAGAACAGGAATTCAAGAATAGGGAAAGGGAGCTGGACAGAGAAGAACTCAGGCAGGCAAGTAACAGTAGCAGGGTACAGAGCAGAGCAGACGAACTAAAAAGCGCGGCGGGAGCGTTGAGGCAGACAGAGAGAGATTAAGAAAAAAGTCACGGGCTACGTGGCAAAGCAGGAGGAACTCAGAAACGGGGATGGCAACCAAGGGAGAGTGAGCTGGTGAAGGATAACGGGTATTCAAAGTGAGGGACGGGGAGCTGGGAAAAGCGAGGCAGAGAAAAACAGAATCACAGAGAGAATCACACAAAGCCAAAAAAGAAGAAACTGAACAACAGGAACAGGTGTAACCAAAGCGATGAAATCAACCAACCAGAGACGGTGTTCCATTACGGGAACACGGAGCGTACGAATCAGCGCATCTGTCGATCTGCATTTTAGTCCCTAGGCGATCGTTAATGTCAGCAGAACAACAGACAACGTGCTTCTGTCAGAAAAGGATGACAAAACGCGGTTTCGTGTAGCGGACTGAGAAAACTAGCCAAGACTGCCAAGATTAAGAGCCAAGAAGGTAAAAGGCAATTCTGGCAGGGGGAGATCGCGACCACCGACTCACGGACCACCACCGAGCCTGCGCAGTGATTTACATACGGAACGAGCCAGTTTGTACCGATCAGTAGACAGGACGATAATGAATATGTATGAATACGTAAAATTTTGATCTACAAATTCTACGGGAAAGGTGTGTGAGGTACGCACGCCAGGAGGAGCGATCCCCCGTGCATCTGGCGCCGTGAATAAAGAACGCCTGCTCTTTAATACTAGATTGGTGTTGAATAGATATTTCCGATTTTACCGTGTTTTTTGGTAACAGTTTTGGCACCCCAGATGGGAACCTGCTTTTGAATCTCGACGGATCCGCAGGACCGTGGGACCTGCAGCCAGCCCCAAGGAATTCTTGGGGAGAGCTTCCGATCCCCAGGCCAGAGAATTCTGAGAAAGATCCCCTGGACTGAAGTAAACAAGGCATTCGTTTAAGAAGAAACTTAGGTAGAATAATATGTGGCGTTAGCTTCCCACATAGGACAGGATAGTGGGTTTGAGTCCCACAGGCCTGCCCGTAAGGCGCGGCGAAAGCCACGCAGGGTTGGGGCCAAGAGGTACCTCGGTTGGTAAGTCTCTGCTAGGCGAAAGCCTGTGGAGCGGGACCCGAGGGTAGGGGGGTCTTCAACAGGGGGTTGAAGTCTCCAGGGATATCTAGCAGGGGGCTACAGATCCCAGTGGCGGATTCCCAGTGAGACCTCTAACGGGGGTTGGAGTCCCTCTGACTACTATTTGTGATAGTGCACTATCACAACTGCTAGTCGACTGGGAGATGGGAGCATTTCTGAGTAAGAAACCTATCCCACAGAGAACACCTTTGGGATGTACTTTGAAGCACTGGAAAGACATCGGGGGTGATGACCCACTAACTCGGAAACCATTAATTGAATATTGCAATCATTGGTGCCCAACGTATCAATTGGAAGGTGGGCACGAATGGCCAGAACAGGAGACATTGCAATATCATACCATCTTGCAATTAATGTTGTTTTGTAAAAAGGGAAGGCAAATGAGAAGTGGCATATGTTGATTTGTTCTTTACACTGTGGAATCATCCAGCGTGGCAGAAACAGCGTGAGATATGTCCACAGGATTCTACAGCAATGTTTCTGAAAAGAGGAAAATGTGGTGAGAACTTGAAGTGTTGCTCTACTTGTGATACTGGATACTTCACTTGATGGAACTGACAAGAAAATAGTATTGAATACAGCCAGAAGGCAGGTGCAGGGAGCACATGCTAACAGGAATTTACAGAGAACAACGAATAAGAATTTTCCATCTACAAATCCCGAGTGGGACCCTAATCAGCCAGGACCCAGGGGAATGTTGACTAGATGTCAGAGACAGATTTTATTTGGAGTAAGACATGCAATGCCAAAAGCCATAAATTTTGACCCATTTATTAAGTGAGACAAGAATTAAAGGAGTCCCCTTCAGCCTTTATGGAAAGACTGAAGGTGACCACCAGAAAATATACTCATTTGAACCCAGAAAAACACAGAAAAAGCAATTCAGTTGGTCTCTATATTCATAAGACAATCAGCCCCAGATTGGGGGGGGTGGGGGGGGGAGTAAAAAAACCTTCAGAAACTAGAAGAACCTGAATCCAGAGATCTGGGTAAAATGCTTGAAGTAGCTTGGCATGAAGGAGACCAGAGGAATCAACCCTAGCTGAACACCTGGTTACACTGAAGCTAGGGAATGAAGAAATAGAATTTTTGGTAGATACGGGAGCCACTTCTTTGGTATTGAATACACGTAAAGAGAAAGTTGATCATAAACCAGTAGGTGTTGTTAGTGCGACAGGGCAAAGAAAAATTAGCCTTTCTTAGAGCCATTAAAGTTTAAATTGGAGAAGCAATGGGCAACTCACCAGTTTCTGTATATGCCTGAATGTCCACTGCCTCTGTTATGATGAGATCTATTAAGTAAATTAGATGCTCAAGTAACTTTTAAAGATGGAGAGATTAAATTACTAATACCAGAACAGAATCAAAAGCCACAGAGGCGAGAGCGTTTGTGTTACAGGATTCCTCCAGGGAGGAACAGGTTCCCGAAGAAGTGGAAAACGTAGTAATTCCTTTGGTTTGAGCGAGCGGAGCTCCGGAGCGACCTAAGCGGGCAGAGCCGGTAAAAGTAACCTTAAAGCCTGGAGCCAAGCCGGTAAGGCAAAAACAATACCGTATTAAGCGAGAGGCTCGAAAAGGATTAGAGAAGTTAATTATAAATTTTTTTCAGAATATGAGCTCTTAGTAGAATGTGAATCAGAATATAGTACTCCTGTGCCGCCAGTAAAGAAATCTAGAGGCAAAGAGTATTAGCTGGTTCACGATTTAAGGGCTATATCTCAGGTGGTCCAAGATCTACATCCGGTAGTAGCTAATCCATACACTTTACTGACCTCTTTTAAAGGAGGAGCATAAATGGTTTACTGTACTAGATTTGAAGGATGCCTTCTTTTGCATACCTCCAGGCATAAAAAGTCAAAGCCTATTTGCTTTGGAATGGGAAAGCCCCACCACAGAATGAAAGACACAGCTAACATGGACCGTACTTCCACAAGGATTTAAAATTAGTCCTACGATATTTGGGACTCAGCTGGCAAGAAAAAAAATTAGAAATATAGAAATGTATAGAAAAAACAGAACCCAGGGAGAGGCATACTGTTACAGAATGCAGACGACATTCTGATAGTGGCAGAAAGTAAAGAATAATGTTTTGAAATTTTTAAATTTTCTGGGCCAAGGAAGATGCGGAGTTTCCAGAAACAAAACCCAAATAGGAGAAGAAGCAGCCATTTATTTAGGATTTGAAATATCTCAGAGACAAAGACAATTAGAAAGTGAAAAGAAAGAAACTATTTGTCAAATTCCCGAACCTTGCGGCCCGAAGGAACTGAGAGCTTTTCTGAAAATAGTGAAATAGCGTCAGCTCTGGATTCTGAACTACAGACTGTATGTAAAACCATTATACGAGGCACTGAAAGAATCAAAGGATAAATATTTAACCTGGACGCCCGGATGCCAAACGGCATTCAAAGAACTGAAAAGAGCCTCAGTGATGGCCCCTGCATTAGGCCTACCCGATTTCGCTAAACCTTTTGAGTTGTTTGTCCACGAAAGACAACATTTAGCCCTTGGAGTGCTGACACAGCGACTGGGAACCTGGAAGAGACCCGTGGGCTACTTCTCCAAACAACTCGACCACGTGAGTAAAAGATGGCCTGGATGTTTACGGGCAGTGGCAACAGCAGCGCTGCCGATCCAGGAAGCCCCAAAGTTAACAATGGGACAAAAGATGACAGTATGTGTCCCGCACATAGCGGTGACTGTTTTAGAACAAAAGGGGGGTCGTTGGCTATCCCTTAGCAGAATGTTGAAATATCAAGTTGTTCTGTTAGAACAAGACCATGTGGAATCGAAGACTACTGCTATACTGAATCCTGTATGTTTTTAACAACAGAAAACCTTACGGACAATTTCGAACACGATCGCTTGCTAACTATTGAGCAAGTCTATTCCAGCAGACCAGGCCTGAGACACAAACCTCTGGGAAAATCCTGATCTGGAGTTGTTTACAGATGGAAGCAGCTCTGGGCGAGAAGAGAATGGCCGGATATGCTGTCGTTATCACCGCCGAGGGAATGGAGTCAGGGGCGCTGCCTGCGAACACCTCAGCACAGAAAGCAGTATTGGTAGCGTTGAAGCGAGCTCTGCGAATGGCAGAAGGACGAAGGATAAATATCTAGACTGATTCCAAACATGCATTTGGTGTGATCCACGATCATGGAGCTACTGGGAAGGAAAAAGGACTGCCATCAGCCCAAGAATCATTGATACAGCATAAAGAAGACATTCTCCAACTTCCGGAAGACGTGCAGAAACCAAAAGAAGTGGCGGTAAAGCGTTGCAAAGCTCATCGATTCGGCCAGACGGCTGTAAACATAAGCAAACGATTGACAGATAAAGCTGCAAAGAGGACTGCAGAGCAAGGTATCCTTGCACTAGTACCAGTAAAACAGATCGGAATTCCAAAGTTGAAACCGAGATTATTATAATAAATTGGATGAGCAATTAGCAGAACAATTGGAAGCATCACAAAACACAGAGAGATGGTAGGTAACACCAGAAAAACAAGTAATAATAATAACAACCCCACAAGTTATGACAGAACTTGCAAAAGAAAAGCATGAGCAAACACATTAGGGTGTAGATGCTACGGTTTTGAGTTTAAAAGCATCTGTAGCGTGTGTAGGCATGACAAGAATAATTAAACCCATGGTAGCTAAGTGTCCAATCTGTCCTAGAAATAATCCCCTGAACCAAAGGAAACCACCTTTAGGAGTAACAAAACAAAAAATTCTCCCGGAAATTATTAGCAAATTAAGTTCTCTGAGTTACCCAGACAAAATAGATATAGCAGTATTTGTTAGTGATGATGGACAAATTTTCTAGTTGGCCAGAAGCTTTCTCGTGCTGCACCAACAAAGCTAGAGTAGTAGTTAAAATGTTGCTGAAAGAAATAATACCAAGATTTAGAGTGCCAACAGGAATGTCCTCTGGGAGAGGACCACATTTTTTTGCAGAGGTAGTTCAACAAATTAATAAAATTTTGGGTATAAAATGGAACCTGCATATGCCCTAGAGACCACAATCAAGTGAAAACTTTGAGAAGATGAACCAAACACTGAACTGACATAGTGGAATATTATTGATCTAGGATGGAAGTATTGAGAAAATGATTATTTCAAAACTTCCAAAGGGGGGAAATGTAACCAAAGCGATGAAATCAACCAACCAGAGACGGTGTTCCATTACGGGAACACGGAGCATACGAATCAGCGCATCTGTCGATCTGCATTTTAGTCCCTAGGCGATCGTTAATGTCAGCAGAACAACAGACAACGTGCTTCTGTCAGAAAAGGATGACAAAACGCGGTTTCGTGTAGCGCACTGAGAAAACTAGCCAAGACTGCCAAGATTAAGAGCCAAGAAGGTAAAAGGCAATTCTGGCAGGGGGAGATCGCGACCACCGACTCACGGACCACCACCGAGCCTGCGCAGCGATTTACATACGGAACGAGCCAGTTTGTACCGATCAGTAGACAGGACGATAATGAATATGTATGAATACGTAAAATTTTGATCTACAAATTCTACGGGAAAGGTGTGTGAGGTACGCACGCCAGGAGAAGCGATCCCCCGTGCATCTGGCGCCGTGAATAAAGAACGCCTGCTCTTTAATACTAAATCGGCGTTGAGGAGTTGTTTCCGATTTTACCGCGTTTTTCGGTAACACACGGAGTCAGACCAAGAGGGCCAGAGAAAGACAAAATACCGACAGGCTACAGAACAGAGCAGGAGGAATAAAAAAATAAAAACGGAGCCAGAGCCAGGCAGAGAGAGGCGGAGAAAGAACAAGTAGCCACAGGCTACAGGACAGAGAGAGGGAGGCCTGAAAAGACGGGGAGGCAGGGAGCCACTCAGAGCGAGATGGAGAAAGAAGGGGCGGGGGGGCGCCAAAAAAAAAAAAAAAATTTTGCAGCAGGTAAGGAAAGAGAGGGGGCCAGGGGGGAGAGACAGGGAGGGCCCAGGACGCACAAGAGAGGCAACGGGGCCCCAGTGGCCCAGGACTCACCGCGACTCTCGCTCTCAGCGCTGCTGGCACAATTTAGCCGTTCAGATGCTTCTTTCCCCTCCTCTCCGCCCTGCCTCTTCTGCAGCTCCAGACTCTAGGCCGTCCTCCACCTAAAGAGGATACACGGGTGTCTTACCGCTCTTACGAGATGAGGCTTCCTAGGCACGTAGCGTAGCCTAGCTCGCTCGTGCCGGAGCTGGGGGCAGGAGCACGGGGCAAGGGGGGCCAGGGGAGGCTGAGGGGGAGCTCTGGTGAGCTGGGGAGTCGGCTATCTTCTGCACCCTGGGCAGGGGGAAAAGGTCATCCTCCTCCTCCTCCTTTCCCTCTTCCCTTCTATCAGCTCCTGGGTAACTCCTGGGGCTGCCCTCACCCGCTCGCCTTTAGCATACCAGAAGCCTGCCTCGGCAGGTCGTTTGAAGCTTCCCATCCCACCAGCCCCAGTAGTGCAGGCACACAAGGAGACACCCCTGCACCCACCAAAGGGGCTCGCTCACCTCGCCGGCAGCCCTAGGCCTCACCCGACACAGGGAATCGTGTCCGACACACCACCACGCTGCAGCAGGAGCGGAGGAGGCCTTTCCTTACCAGGAAGCAGCAACGAGCACGGCGGCATCACCTCGCAGGCACCGCAGCATCGCAGGGCTGTCACCTGCGGAGAGAGCAATGGGGATCACAGGGACGCCACCGCGTGTGCGCGGCTCCCGGGCTCAGTACCCAACTCTGGTCGCTGGGCAGCAGCATTATCTGAATTACTCTTCTCGATTAATACCATCCAGAAACCGTAACTTGGCTGCATCCACAGAGCTTCTATTCCTCTGCACCTTTCCCCCTCGCAGCCCCAGCAGCACCGTTCATTGCCTCTGCACCAAACAGCAAAGCGTCTCGAGCATTTCAGTCCTTTCCTCTCGACTGCTTACAAAAATCTGGTGCTTGCTACTGTCCATGCCACTGCCCCCCCCGCCCATGCCTGAGGGAGGAGAAGCAGCACAGCAAACCTGGGGAACAAGGTTGGGTCCCCCACCCCCGCAGAATAAGCCCCAGGAACTGCTTGTAGGCATGTGGCATCAGGGTTGTGATAGGGTTTTGTTTTGGTTTTCTTTTTTTTCCCCTGCCTTCTTTACATAATGTATTAATTGGGGTTGCTTTTCCAAACTACTGAGTTCTGTGGGGACTTTTTGTGCTTTTACCCTACAAAAAATGGTCATTTTCACTTTCGGTTTTGTGCATGAGAATGGTTGGTGGGTGCTTTTAGGTGGTTGTTCCTTCCCCACCACCACCCTTTTTTTCCCTTTCCAGCTGCACAAATCCAGCTGGAGTTGGCTTTCCCAGAAGCCCCAAGTTGTTTTCTTTCCACCAGAATTCTTTCTGTTTTTTTCACCCCCCATTGCAGACCCAGAGTCAGGGGGTTTGAGGTATTTTTGTGCCCAGGCAGCAGCTCCCAGGCTGCATAAGCAGCCCCACAGGGGGAAGTCCCCGTTTGAGGGAATCGGCCCCAAATTGGGATGGGAAAGTGAAGACAAGGGAAAAAAAAACCTGAATAACCTGAAAAAGAACACCTACTCCAGCCCACCAAGCACCGGTCACCTTGCCTGACTCACCTCCAGGGCCCAGATCACGCTCGGCTCATCGCTTAGCGCCCTCGGATCACAAAAAAAAAGAGTAAAACCCATAATGGAGCCCTATAGCCATCAGTCACATCTTCCCTCCAGTACTACACAGACTCACCTTCTTCCAGCGCTCCCCTGGGCTCTCCTCCGTTGCCCTGCACGACTCATCCACCTGCACCTGGAAAAACAGTGTTACTGAACAAGTCACCTGGAGGCACAGCAACAGCTTAACCATTCCACAGCTCTTGCGCCCCCGTAGGAATACCATCTAGAGCCCAACTACAGCCTGCCGTTAAAGGAAATGCGTTAAATCAAACGTTAAGCCCTCGCACGTACAAGCCGGAACAGCAAACCCACGGCACGCTCGCGCACCCAGGGCGCAGCCCGACGGAGGTCCACGGGCACCTCGCCGGTCTGATGCGGAGCCGCCCAGCATCCCTGCGAGCACAGCTGCAGGCGCAACAGCAGTGTCACCTACACCCATCTCAGCGCGCAGCGCTTCTGAAGCTTTAAGCTGAAAGCCCTACCTTGACCCTTGGCCACACTAGAAGCGAGCCGTGGCTAGGACTCCACAGAAACACAGCAACACAAATTGCACACCCACAGCGGCGACAGCCTTGCAGCTATTTAGACCAGGAACAACAGAGAAAAGTAAAACAGCTTCATCACCCGCACAGGAAAAGCAGCAGACGGAGACAAAGGGTCAGCATTCACAGCCCTTACAGAACACAGGCGTTCTCTCTCCTTCCACTCCTAAACCCATCCCCACTTAGGTCTAAGTATCGCAGCCCTGCTGTGGCAATATCGAGAGCGGGGAACAAGAGCCCTGCCGCCGGCCGTTTGTGCGGCAGGACACAAAAACAGAGGGACATGTTTTGCCACACACAACCCTGAATCTCCTGAAAATTTATGTTTACCAAAAATAGCCATTTGGAACATATTCCCAAAAACATTCGGCAATGAAACGCTTACGTGCTTGACACCCGCACATTTTTGGGGAACTTGCTATTTGCTTCCTGGTTTTGCTGGTCTTCCCTCAGAAGTTCTACCTGCAGCCAAGTTATTCCCACCCGCCCGACCGGTTCAACCGTTCACCTTCCTGGTATTACCAGCACATTGACACAGGCGAGGAACTTAACTGCTCTTCTAAAACTATCCAAATGACAATCACAGCCCTGAAAGAGGAGTGGAAGAGAAGAAAAGGAGAGATCAGGCAGCAAAGATGCCCTGCAGGCTGCTGCCAGCCAACACTGCACTCTTTTGTTAAAGCCACCCCACCCCCCCAAACGCAAAAAAAAAGCCCCATGACTTTGTGGAGTGCGGTTTTTTTTTCTTTTCCGCAGTCCTTCTGGAGCTCATCCCTGTCTCAGCATCTTGTCTTGTCAGAGCATGAAGATGCAGATGATCTGTATCCCGACGACATCTGCATGGGATGAATACATTTTCAGAAATAGACCAGATCTGTGAGACTCCTGTCACCTTTGTGGTTTTAATAATCATAACTCAATTTTGTCGACTGACACACTTGTGAGAACTAACTTTGAAACTTAGCCTCTCCTTGGGGAAAAAAACGTGTTAGACACCAAATGAAACTGATTCAGAGCTCCGAACCACGATGGAGCCGATAGAGCTGCTGTGACTTAGTTTGTATGATTAATTAATTGGTTAATAACTATCCTAAGCAGCACAGAAAGAAGAGCTGGACCCAAAGAGGGTGCGCTACGCTGGATCCAAAAAGCACCCTTCCTCCAGAGACCCGCCTCAGGTGGCGAGTTCGCTCTGGTGCATGCCGGCCTCCCGAACTTCGGGGTCCGATGTGACCGGACCCCCACCTCCGGGGAGGGTCCGCGTACCCTGCCCAACCCCTGCTTTCCCCTGCAGCCCCCAATGCCCCCACCCCAACCCCCCAGCCTGCACAAGCAGCCAAACCGGCTTCTGCTTTTGGCCCCCAAACCAGCTCACTTTGGGACCGTTTCTGAGCTAAAAAGCCCAGCTGCTGAGCCTGTTCTCAAGTCCCAAAAATGCAGCACTCGACCTCTGCTCCTCAGCCCCAAACCACACGACTTAGTCCCCTCGGTCAGGCCCTCAAAACGCACGACTCGATCTGTTTCAGGGCCCCGGCGTCAGCCACAGGAGCCTGCTCTCACGGCCCAGGAACAGAAGAGCTGCGCTCTCCCCGCTCAGGGACCAAACCAGCTGAGCCTGGCTGCGTCCCGGCCCCCTCCGCAGTCCCCACGGGCAACGCTCAGGGCCGCGGAGAGCGCAGCCACCCCGCAGCCCCGCACCCCCACGGCCCACGCGGGCACTGTCGGGGAGGCCTCGGGAACTGAACTGCGCGGGCCCGGCCCCGCACCCCGGCGGGGCAGCCCAGCGCCGGCCCGGCAGCGCTTTCCTCCTGCTCTCGCAGGCCTCGTTTCCCCGGCACCGCCGGGCCCGCACCCCAACCCCACAGGGGGCCGGGCCCAGCCCGCCTCCAGCAAACCGCGGCGGCAGCAGCCGGGGTCCCTGCCTGCCTCGCGGGCAAGGGGGGACCCGCCCGGCACCGCAGGGGCCCCCGCCGGGGTCGCCGCCGCCGCCCGACCCCGACGAGGAGCAGCCGAGAGCCGGGTGGGGCTGCCCCTACTTCCCCACGGCCGGGCACGGGCTCGGCCCCAAAACCCAACCACCGACCCACGACAGCGCTCGGCCCGGGGCCGCTGCTGCCCGCAACCCCCCCCCCCCCCGGGGACTCCGCGGACCGGGAGACCCCACAGCCGAAACCCGCCGACCCACAGCGCGCCCAGCCACGCACGCGGCTCCTCACCTGCCCCCCGGCGCGGCTGCGGCTGCCCCACGGCCCGGCACGGAGCCGAACCCGGCCACCGGACCATCCGCCGCCCCCCCGCAACCCCCGGACGCTCCGGGCCGGTTCTCGTCCCTTTTCGCTCCGACGCCTCGAGCCGAGCCGGCCCCGCTCCTCCGAGCTACCGGCGGTGCCCGCTCTGCTGCTCGGGGCCGGGCCCTGTTCTCACCCAGCCGCGAGAAGCCGCCCCGGGGTCTCCTCGGTGCGTCCAGCCCCGTGCCGTGCCGGAGCGGGGAGAGCCGGGTACGAGCGCGGAGCCCTGGGGCAGGGGTTGCCCCAGTGCCGCCGACGGTGTGGGGGTGTGTGTCGTCGTCCCCCGCCCCACGCGGGGGGCGCACACACGGTACACCCGCGGGCAGGGGCATCCCCGGGGAGCCGTGCGGCCGGGCTGCGCCGTAGGAGGGAAAGGTGATGTTGGTTTCCCATTTTCCCCGCAGCCTGATCCTCCCCCCTCCCCCGTACTGAGTTGCCCCCCCCGCCCACCCCTTCCCGCGCGTTACAGCCCGCGAAAAAGCTTTTAACAACCCCATCGACAACACTCCCTTTATCCCTCTTCCAGCAGCAGCAGCAGCGAGAGATTAAGCCAACTGCAGCAGAGAGGAGGAAGGCAAGGAGAGCCTTTTCAAGCAAGGGCAGGACAAAAATGCACGGCGTGGACAGGCACAGGAGAGGCTGCGTTATCTGGAAAGCACAACACCTACCCAAGGGCAGAAAATAAGGAACGAATCGTTTGCAAGGAGCTGCAGCAGACAGGTCACCTTTTTCTTTATTGCTCTCCTGCCCTTTGTTATCCAAAGCGATAGGCTTCACCACCGGGCAGAAAATAGCTGCCTAGATTTACACGGACAACCAGAAACAATCAAGCCACCCAGGAAAAAGTTCACAGCAGAGGTATAACACATCAGCAGCTAAAACATTTGTTACGCAGGCACAACCAGGCACTAAACAAAGGCTTTCCAACATTGGAGATCTAGAACAGGTAGACATTAGCACAGAAGCGCAAGGGGCTCCGTCACCCTGCGCAAATCTCCCCGTGCCTACACACGCACACGTTCAGAAGTTTTTTATCAGAAAACGCCCGACTGAGCCATTTGCCACAGTCACGAGACTCACGACATGACACACGAGGTGGGCCCAGAGTTTTAAGGCAAAAATACCTCCCCCGCCCCCCACCCGAGATCTTTCAGGCTCCAGACCTGCCATCTCCCCGCACCAAACCTCCCCGGCCAAAGGGTTTCAGGTGGCCCAAAACACAGTACACAGAAAATAAACGGGGAAAGCCCTACATTGTGCAAAAGCGAACGATGCCCGACCAGGGCTTCTCTGCGGGGCCCGGGCTCGGCACGGAGCCCCCCCCGGCACGAGCACGGGCCCGGGCCGGTCACGGAGCCCCCCCCCGCCCGGCCCCGGGCCCGGCACGGAGGAGCCAGCCCCCCCCCGGCACGAGCCCGGCCACGGGGCCGGCACGGAGGAGCCAGCCCCCCCCTCCCCCGCCCGGCCCCGGGGCCGGCACGGAGGAGCCAGCCCCCCCCTCCCCCGCCCGGCCCCGGGGCCGGCACGGAGGAGCCAGCCCCCCCCTCCCCCGCCCGGCCCCGGGGCCGGCACGGAGGAGCCAGCCCCCCCCTCCCCCGCCCGGCCCCGGGCCCGGCACGGAGGAGCCAGCCCCCCCCTCACCCGCCCGGCCCCGGGGCCGGCACGGAGGAGCCAGCCCCCCCCTCACCCGCCCGGCCCCGGGGCCGGCACGGAGGAGCCAGCCCCCCCCTCCCCCGCCCGGCCCCGGGCCCGGCACGGAGGAGCCAGCCCCCCCCTCACCCGCCCGGCCCCGGGCCCGGCACGGAGGAGCCAGCCCCCCCCTCCCCCGCCCGGCCCCGGGCCCGGCACGGAGGAGCCAGCCCCCCCCCCTCCCCCGCCCGGCCCCGGGGCCGGCGCGACGGAGCTCCCCCCCCCCCCGCCCGGCCCCGGGCCCGGCGCGACGGAGCTCCCCCCGCCCGGCACCGAGCCCGGCCCGGGCCGGCGACGGAGCCCCCCCCCGCCCGGCCCAGGGTCGGGCCCGCACGGAGCCCCCCCCACCCCCGGCCCACACGGAGCCCCCACCGCTGCCCGAACTCACCCACCAGCGCTCTCCGGCCCCCGGCTACGGCCGCGCTGCTCTCTCAGGCGGCTGCCGCAGACGAGGATCGGGAGCCGCCAGGCCTCCAGGAGTCCCGAGGGGATGCCGGCCACCGCAGGGGATGGCTGCCTGCGGCCGGACTGCCGCGGCGCTCCCCGCCCAGCTCCGAGCAGTCTCCGCCGGCCACGGGCTTCCCACGCCGGGCCGCAGAGGGGCCCCGGCACCGCAAAGAGACCCCTCGCGACCCGGCCGCCCCACGCACCTCTCCCACCTCCGCTCCGCCGCGCACGCGCCACCGGAAGCCCGGGCCCCGCGGGGCGGCCCTTAGAGGGCGGCCGGAAGGACCGGCCCCCACCGGCCCCGCCCCCGCGCCGGACCGCCCCCGCGCCCAGCCGGTGAGCGCCAGCGCCCCCTGCTGGCCGGGCCGCGCTCAGCTCGCGAGGGCGCCGAGGGCCGGGCGGGGCGGGACGCGCCGGCTCGGGGCCGGCTCCTTTCGGGGCGAGCGGGCGAGCGAGAGACCCCTGCGGGCCCCGGTCACGGCCGGGCAGAGCCGCGCGCCCTCCGGGAGCGGCTGAACGGGGCTGCCGCTCGTGACACGTACCGAGCCGTCCGCGACGGGAGCGAGCAGAGGAGGAAGGGGCCGGCGGCCGCGGGGCCCTGCCCGCAGGCACGGGGGGGGGTGCGGGCTGGGGCCCGTGGGGCCGCCCTGCTGGGCCGCTGCCCTGCGCCGCACCGCGCTGGGGGCTGGGGCCCGACCGGCGCCGGGGGACCGGGGGCAGCCACGAGCAGGGGGCCTGAGCTTAGCCACGGCCTGCAAAACACCCCGCAGCGTGAGACGCTGCGAGGCCAAGGTGGTCCTTGGCAATGGGGGCGCCTGGGCTCGGCCTCCGCCGTACCCGTCCTGGGTCTGCGTGGCGTTCCAGGGGAACGGTGTTCTCCTTGTGCGGAAGGTGGGCTGGCCGTTCGGCCGTGCCCCGGCCGTTACCGATACTGCCAGAGGCGCTCGCACGCTCTGGCCCGTTACTGCTGCGGTACCGCGCCGTAGCCGAAAGAAGAGGTGTTGTGTTTTCTCACAAAAAAGCCTCCTACGGTCAGTGGAAGAAATAACCTCCTTCCGTGGCACTGACTCTTTTCGTCCAGTCCATAGCCGGCTTTCGGCTTTTGTCTTTACAGCATTCAGTTTGCTTTCTGCCAAGCTTTCTACCTGCTGTGAAACATTTGGATGGTTTTTTCTTGTTGCTTTTTTTCCCCCCTACTTGCTCCACAACTCCCACACCAACCACCCAGCGCGGCTCGCCTTTCAGCCCCCAGACCCAGGAGCCTTGCCCTGGGACGGCCCGTACATGTCAGCAGAGTTGTTCCAGCTCTCACCCTGTCCCTACCCAGCTGAGGACGTCTGTGTCCGTGGCAGACACCCAGACACTGCCCCTGCAGCGTGGCAGTCCCCTGCCCCATCAGTGAAAACTGCGGCAATATCGGCTAAGTTTAAAAGCGTCGGCAGGAGGTGCAGGATACGTAAATAAAGCGGCGGTTGGCTGCCGGGTATGGGTGCGATATAAATACATTTTGTTTACAGGCCTTCGTGCCTATTCAGCGTTGAACGGCACCGCAGCCCACCCACCCCGGGGCTCACGGGGCTCGGAGAAGGGTCTCTCCAAGGGCACAACCTAAGGCAGCGCAGGAAGCCCAGCTGCCACGCTCCCAGTCGCTACGGGACGCTTGCTTACAGCTACACCGACGAGGGTGCGGATGAGGCTGGAACTAGCAGAAATGCTGACTCTTCTGGCCTTTTATTTGCGGAAGGCACAGCGCGCGAGCCTCGGCGGCTCACAGGAGAAGCGTGCAGCGCTGCTGGACTCTCATTCTCAGCTCACGTACTACTGCCAAAGCTCCTGCCCTGTGCTGTGCCAGATGCCGGCTGGCGTGAGCACCTGGGCTCCTGAGGGACCCCCTTGTCCTGAGAGCCAGAGGTACTCGCTTCCCTTTGCATGAGGCCTGTAGGAGATAGACCCTGCAATTTAAAAAATCTGTATCAAACGTGGCAGACTCAAAGGGGGGCATTTTAAAAAAGGCAGGTTTGTTTTCTTTTTTAACTTTACGATCTACAGCCTAGCAAAGAGCTCCCTTTCAGTGTCAGTCGCTTGGCCTTCTCCCCTACTGACGAGGTCCCAGCCTCCCGGTGAGATCTCGCTGGAGATATTCTCAGTTTCCCTCAGGTACGGGGCTGCCCTGGCCCGAGGCCAGCGAAGAAGCTGACTTTGCCCGTGCCCGAATCAGCAACACGTCCAGCAGGCGACTTGCAGAGCCCAGGGAACCCTCGTAAAGAGGTCTGGGGGTGGGCCGCGCCACATCTGCGGCATCGGCCGTGGGAAAGGACCGGCGCAGTAAAGCAGGTGGGTGAAACCGCGGTCCGCGCCAGTACGTGCTGCTGCCTGGGGCATGGCTTTGCTGCGGGTCAAGTCAGATGCTCTCTGTAAGAGTCAGTCAGGGCAAAGGCCGCAGCAGATTTCTTTTCTGCTCATTTTAACAAAGGCTGGACGGAGCCCATAGAGGAAGGCACTACGCGTCTTGCTGGGTCTGTTTGCCTGCCTTCTCGTAAGCCGTCGCGGAAACTTGCACGAGCAAAGCCTGTGCAAGCTGATGACAGCCACGCACGGTTGAAGAGGGAGCAGACGGTGAGAGCAGAGGTGCGCGCTCAGGCTGTGCGCTGGAAGCTAATGCTAATGCTGCAAAATAAAGAGTGGATTTTCTTTTTTGGGTTTAGGTGAGCGCTAAACATGACATGTGCGTGTGTGCGTGTGTCTCTCGCAGGTTTTTGTCATACACCCCACCCCCCCCGCCCCAAAAAAACCACCCGCACATGCCACGCGTTAAACAGTGGTTTTCCATTGTACTTAGACGTGCTTACATAGGTGTGTTGGTTTTTTTCTTTTTTAATGCAGAAACAGCAATACGATAGATTTAATACAGCTAGCAATTAGATGGGTGTAGCTTTAGAGCGTCGGCTGTTTACAAAGCAACTGCACACCTTCTTTAACTCACAGTTTAAACAGGTAAACTTGCAGTGCATCACACGTGCTTTGTACAGTCACGGTCCACACGGCAGGCCAGGTGCTTCCCCCTGCCTTGTCCTTGTTCCCCCGACTCCGACGGGACCGCCGAGGCCACCCTGGGGACAGCGCCGCTTTCTAGCAGCTGGGTTGCTTGCCTGGACGCCCCACAGACAAACAGTCATTTCCCCACTGAACCTCTTCTCAAATATTTTCCTAGCCCTGCAGGCCCCAGGTCCTTTGGTTCATATTTCCTTTTTTCCGGGCTTGATGCACAGGTCCGACGATTTCCAGAAACAGAAACAGAGGCTGATTCAGTCCAGGCTAAACATTCTCTGACCTAAACCAAACTGCCTTCGAAGAGATAGCTGTACTGTAGGCACCACCTCGGGAACAGAAGTTGCCCTGTCATTAAAAAAAAAAAAAAAAAAAAAGCAGGAAAACAAGGCATTTCAGGCTGAGGAGGCTGAACGGTGTGCTGGGGGCAGTGGGGGGCTGGAAAGAAACAGTTCAGACGATTAGAGCGAGCTTAGCGTTGCAAAGCGTGCCATTATTTTTAATTTGGCAGTCAGAAGAAAATAGATTCTGACACTGATTTCCTGCGTGCTGCGGGAGTTCTCTCCTCAGCATTCCTGTGCACCATTTTACTTTTGTGTCCCGTCCGCTTCGCTTTTGCGCTGTAGCTCTCCGGTTCTAGCTACGCTTCCCACCACCCCCATTACGCTTTGACAAGCCCAGCTCTCACTGTGCTTCCCTTCCCTTCCCTTCCCGTATGCGCGTGCAGGGAAAAGCCCGCGCGTCTGCCACTACAGGACACGCTCTGGGGGGCAGGAGAGATGACGACGCTCCCTGACAGAGGACACAGCTGAGGGGCGGTCCGCCGGGGCTGGGGAGATGGCAGCACCTTCCCTCAGCTGCCCCATCCGAGCACAGGTGCAGGTGCGCACTGAGGAGAGACAAGCAGGCAGGAGCCGCAGAGCGAGAGAGAAAATAAAATTCACGGGTGGGTGCTACTTGCGTCTCATTTTTAGCGCAAGACATTAATTCTCAGCACATTCTTGGAGCTGCCCCTTTGGGACTCACGGAGAAGAGGGAGGTTGGCCACGCGGTGCAGCCCAGCTCTGCTTCCCCTAAATGGTTTTACTGTTCAGGTGTTGCCCTAATCTGGCCGGTACCCCCGCAAAGAGTTTGGGATTTCTGCTGCCTCTCCGGGCCAGCCACAGACCCCGACTTCATCGCAGCGAATGACCCTGCACTCGTCAGAGCGGTTGCCGAGTCACATCCCGCTGCCTTCCCTGCAGAACTGGAGACCCTTTTTCAGCCCTTGCCCCCTCTTCTCTCAGCTCGTCGCCCATCCCTTTACCAGTGCCGGCACCGATCCTGCCTCCAGCTCGCCCTGTCCCCACCTGCGAGCGCCCAACAGGAGCTAAATGTCTCCTCAAGGATGCACGGAAGAGACGCGCAGGTAACCCAGCACAGACCCCCTGCAAACATCTTCTTTCCATTTGCTTTCCTCTCCTGACACGAAGGGATGACTTAGGAAAAGCGTACTGCTCGCATTTCACCTGCACCGCTTCTACTTTCACTCTCGCTCTCCTTGGCAGTAATTAATAGCGGTGGCGGGGGGGGCTGGGGCATTCCCCCAAAGCGGCTGCGGTTACATCCGGGCGGTTGTGGCACTCCATTAGCTCTGTAGTTTTTAAATCTAAATCTTCTGGAATTGTTAGTTCTGGTCAGGAATCACCCGTACCTGCAAATTTTCTTAATAGCTACGCTTGACCCCAGCCACTGTTTAACAGCTCACCTTTATTTCTCTTCATTTAAGAACCTAAAGCTTCGTTTACTGCTTGGGTTGGAAGCAGGAGCTGTCGCTGCCTCTGAACTTTCTAACAGCCCTGTTACAATTTCAGTACTACCCGCTCCCAGTTTAGCTTTCCGGGTCGATTTTCATTCTAGATTCTAAAATTTCCTTATTTTGTTTCTGATCAGGAGTCATTAATGCCTGCAGTTGATTTAATAACGGCTGCATTTAGATTGAGCTATTAATGACTCGCAACTCTATTTATGGCATAAAAAAGGACTGCCTTTATTCTTTTTAATTACAGATTAGGAATAATGACTGCCTGGTTTGTTCAGTAATAGCTGCGATTAAATTGAGTCACGACTCCTCCCTAAATAATATGTGTTTATTTGCACTCCTACAATTTAACCTCCCCTTCACCGGTCAGGGGCACCGACAAGTGCCCGCGCGTACCTCCGCGCCCCCTGCGCCGGCTCCCCAGGGAGCAGCCTCGTACCCTGACCAGAGTCTGCAGCGGCCCGTTGTCGGCCCAGCTCCTCGCCCTCGAGCGGCGGATCCGCTGCTGCCCAGAGGGGACGGAAACGGCGCGGGGTAAATGATAATGTGAAATGATAAACGAATAAAATGATCTCACAAGGGGGAAGAAAACCAGCAAAGCAAAAACCAAACCCCAAACAGAACACCATACCACTAAACCGCCTCACCGCCCCCTCAGCGCCCAAAACAGCATCCCGGGAGAAAAAAAGCAAAGCAGGCCACAAGGGACCTTTCTAGTACAGCTGCTGCCAAAGAGCGCCAAGCTCTGGAAGCCTTACCTCAGGCAACGCCTCCGCTTCTCTAAACGCCAGAGCACGCCTGCCCGGGGGGCTGAGACAGCCCCAGAGCTGCGACCGCCCGAGGGAACACGGGAGCCCCGGCGCCAGAGGAGCCCGGGGGCAGCGAGAGCTGCCCGAGCCCCGGCTGGGGCTCTTCGACCCCCGGGCCCCGCCCCCGCCCTTCCCACAGCGCCCCGCGAAAGGGGCGGGCCGAGCCCCCCGAGGGGGGAAGGCCCCGGGAGCCGTACGGGAGCCGCCTGGAGTTCCCGGCGCGGGAGGGGGGGGGGGAGAGAAAACACCCAAACCGAGCCCCCCCCCGAGCGGAGCAAACACAGGCTCGGGCCGTTGCCGGGGGGCGGGGCCTGTCGCTAAGGGGAGAGAGCCGGCACCGCCCCCCGGGCCGTTGCCAGGGGGTGGGGCCTGTCGCTAAGGGGAGAGAGCCGGCACCGCCCCCCGGGCCGTTGCCAGGGGGCGGGGCCTGTCGCTAAGGGGAGAGAGCCGGCACCGCCCCCCGGGCCGTTGCCAGGGGGCGGGGCCTGTCGCTAAGGGGAGAGAGCCGGCACCGCCCCCCGGGCCGTTGCCAGGGGGCGGGGCCTGTCGCTAAGGGGAGAGAGCCGGCACCGCCCCCCGGGCCGTTGCTAGGGGGCGGGGCCTGTCGCTAAGGGGAGAGAGCCGGCACCGCCCCCCGGGCCGTTGCCAGGGGGCGGGGCCTGTCGCTAAGGGGAGAGAGCCGGCACCGCCCCCCGGGCCGTTGCCAGGGGGCGGGGCCTGTCGCTAAGGGGAGAGAGCCGGCACCGCCCCCCGGGCCGTTGCTAGGGGGCTGGGCCTGTCGCTAAGGGGAGAGAGCCGGCACCGCCCCCCGGGCCGTTGCTAGGGGGCTGGGCCTGTCGCTAAGGGGAGAGAGCCGGCACCGCCCCCCGGGCCGTTGCCAGGGGGCTGGGCCTGTCGCTAAGGGGAGAGAGCCGGCACCGCCCCCTGGGCCGTTGCCAGGGGGCGGGGCCTGTCGCTAAGGGGAGAGAGCCGGCACCGCCCCCGGGCCGTTGCTAGGGGGCTGGGCCTGTCGCTAAGGGGAGAGAGCCGGCACCGCCCCCCGGGCCGTTGCCAGGGGGCGGGGCCTGTCGCTAAGGGGAGAGAGCCGGCACCGCCCCCCGGGCCGTTGCCAGGGGGCGGGGCCTGTCGCTAAGGGGAGAGAGCCGGCACCGCCCCCCGGGCCGTTGCCAGGGGGCGGGGCCTGTCGCTAAGGGGAGAGAGCCGGCACCGCCCCCCGGGCCGTTGCCAGGGGGCGGGGCCTGTCGCTAAGGGGAGAGAGCCGGCACCGCCCCCCGGGCCGTTGCCAGGGGGCGGGGCCTGTCGCTAAGGGGAGAGAGCCGGCACCGCCCCCCGGGCCGTTGCCAGGGGGCGGGGCCTGTCGCTAAGGGGAGAGAGCTGGCACCGCCCCCCGGGCCGTTGCCAGGGGGCGGGGCCTGTCGCAAAGGTGGGTGGGGCCAGGTGGGTCAGCCATCAGACCGCCTGCCCGCCCATCGCCGGGGGCGGGGCCCGTTGCTAAGAGCGTGGCGAGGAGTATCAGCACCACCCTCACCGGGCTATCGCAAGGGGTCAACACCTGTCGCTAAGGGCTGTGGTACACGGCTCCAGCCCCCACGGTTCCGTCACCAGGTAGCGGGGGGGGGGGGTGTCACTAAGTGGCGTGGAGAAGTGAGCGCGGCGAAATGTCGCTCCAGCCCGTGCACGGCTGCTGGCTGCAGTACCGCGGTTTGGTCGCACGGTGGCGGCAGAGAGCTAAAATGGCGCCACTGCGCATGCGCGGCCGGCCGCCTGCAGTACCGCGGTTTGGTCGCACGGTGGCGGCAGAGAGCAGGAAAGGGCGCCACTGCGCATGCGCCGCTGCCCGCCTGCAGTACCGAGGTTTGGCCGCACGGTGGCGGCAGAGAGCAGCAAAGGCGCCACTGCGCATGCGCACTGTCCTCCCGCCTGCCCCACTCGCCCCCACCCCACGCCCGAGGGAGGAGAAGCAGCACAAACCACCTGGGGAAAAAGGTCCCCTTTCCCACCCCCACACCCCCCCCGGAGTAAGCCCCATCAGTTGCTGTAGGCCTGCGGCATCAGGGCTGGGACAGGGAGAGCAGCAAGTCAACAGGTCCTGGAGGGTTAAAGAAGAAAATCCATCAGGGGAACACAGCTGCCCCTCTGAAGGCAGGCTGCCCGGGGTGAGGGGGGCAGCTGTGCGTCGGGGCACAGGGCAGCCAGGCAGACCAGATGCCAGCGGCTGCCCTGCAAAGGAGTTGTGCGCTGCTGAGCCTTGGGCTTCGTTGGCTTGGCAGCGCCTCGCCTCGCCACTGCTCATCCTGCGTAAGCACGAGGCTTCAGCGAGCACAGAACAGGAGGCCAGGGGAAGCGGGGGGGAGGAATGTCACCGGGGAAAAAAAGTCATGCAGGGGGGCCATCTCAGGGGACAGCGTCTGGGAGGGCACAGACACACGCAGAGGGAGGGCGGGGGAGGAGGCGGACACTGCCGGACAGGGGCATGTCTGGGCAGACACGCCATGGGGCACATGCATGGGGATGACTGACACCAGGGGGGTCCCCCCAGGATAATCCACAACGGGCAACTCACCTGGGCTCACCTGCAGCAGATGATCCGCTCCAGATAACCGACCCACTCCGGAGAATCCATTCCGGATAAGCCCCAGCAATGCCCCTCAAACTGCTGCTGTTTCACCCCAAATTTTCCCCAATTTGGGGTTTTTGGGGCGGTCGTTTGGTGGTGCTGATTTCTGTTTGGATGGCTTGGCTTTTTTTGTTGTTGGGGTTTTTGGGGGTTTTACCTTATGGAAAAGCAAAAAAAGCCAAAGGAACAAAGTTGGGATTGCTTTTCCAAACGGTTCACTTCTGGGTCTCTTTGGCCCTTTCCACAACAAAGAAATCGGTGATTTTTGCTCCTGGTTTTGTGCATGAGAATGGTTAGTGGGGTTCCACCCCACCCCCCCACCGCTTCCCCCCCCCCCTTTCCAGCTGCACAAACCCAGCAGGAGTGGGCTTTCCCAGGAGCCCCCAATTGTTTTCTTTCCCCCAAACCTGTTTGGGTGTTTTGCCTGTTTGGGGTTTTTCACCCCCCACTGCAGACCCAGACTCGAGGGCTTTGGGGTGTTTGTCTGCCCTGGCAGCAGCTCCCAGGCGGCCTGCGCAGCCCCAGAGGGGGAAGTCCCCATCTGGGGGAATCGGCCCCAAATCGGGATGGGAGAAGGAGAACGGGAAAGGGGCAGCATTTGAAAGCGCTTTTGTGTCTTCAGTTGATTGGGGGGTGGGGGTGGGGTGTGTGTCCAATTTTTAAATCCTCTCTATAAACATCTCTATCAACATGGTTTCTTTGCATTTTAAAACCTTATATAGCATAGACATTTGCACTTGTGTGTCTGCTTACACATCCTTACAGAGTACATCTATAGTTTATATATACTATCTATTTTACATTTACATACAACACCTGTTTAGACTTAGCTATTAAATTTACACTTACACCTACTTAGGCTATTTACACTTACACAGAATATCTATTTACACATACCTGTTCAGACTTCCATATTAACACGTATATAAACCACCTATTTAGGCTAGCTATCTGCTTACTTACCCTTTGACACTTCAATCTTTTTCGACTTCTCTATTTAGACATCTACTTACAGTTATACCTAGGCTTATTTCACTCTATATAACCTCTATTTAGATTACACATCTGCTTAGACTATGTAACACACACTAAGCGTAGATGCTCGCTCTAGCCAGACTTTCTTCTGCTTTGAATTCCTTCATCTGTCCTTTTTCTTCATTTTAAACTCCTTTATTGTTTAATTTAGATATTTAGACAGTCGAGTTACTTTTGTGTTTTAAAACCCTGTATCTCGATGTAGAATTTCTGTATCCTGAAATACGTTATATAATATAGGAGAGAGAAGTTCTTATTTTATATATATTGACATGTAATATTAATTGATAGATGTATAAAGGGATTTTAAAATAAGAGGGTTTTGTAATAGCCCCCCTGAATTTTCAGGCATTTGGGGGCTGCAACCCCCCTTTTTGGGGGGGAACCCCTACATGACGCCCCCACTCACCTGTTCCTCTGACGCATTATCAGCTCCCCCAGTGACACCGGGGCGCCCCGCATGACATCATCACACCACCACCACCCCACCCCCCCCCCAATTTTATTCACCCCCAAGAAGGGCACTAAACAAGGGAATCTACTCCAACCTGCAGCTCATTACTTTAATAGTGCCATTTACAAAGGTACACACACACACACCCCCACACCCCCCAGAAAAGGGGGAGCTCTGCTAAAATCTAAAAGGTGGGGCAGCCCCCCAAACAGCTGCAGCCCCCCCAGCCCCTGTCCACAGGCTAGCGGCCGCCCCACGGCGGAGCGGGAGCGTGCCAGAGGACAGTGTCACATCTCTCTCGGGCTCTGCTCGGCCACGCTCCCGCGCTGGGATGGGCTCCCCGGGGCGACAAACAGCCCCGGTCCCTGGGGGCCCCGACTCTCCCCACCAGGCAGCCCTCGCGGCCGCACCTGCGGGGCACCCGCTGGAGACAGAGCCGGGAGCCCCCAGGCAGAGGGATGGCCCCTTACCTTCACCACGCTTAACGACCGGCAGGCAAACCCGGGCCGGGGGGCATCTCTTGAGCATCACGAGACACTGAGAAGACATCTGAAAAACAGAAATCCCAAACTATATTTCAGCACGTGAATAAAATAGCACAGAAGAAAATGGAGGAACTCAGTCAGCACAAGGGATAGGAAGGAAATTGAGCCGCAGCAAGATTCTGGGCAAACGGGTCATGTCAAAACACAACACCTCCTTTAAAAGCTAGAGGGACTGGAACACTTGAAAACGGTATTAAGACTAACCGATACCATTTTGAACAGATTCTTCGCGTAACACTGAACGCTCTGGCTGGTGCTGGAAAACGTCTCATCCCTTCCTTACGGCACCGCTGCGGGGAGATAACCCCGTGAGGCTGCGGGGCAAAGTTGTACCGGAACCGGAACCTCCGCTTACAGATCCACCGCAGCAGCTACAGCCCTCGCCCTGCCGCCGCACGTCTTGCTGCCTGGCTCCATGAAGCCTGAAGCGAAGCGTCAAACTTGAAAGAGTAACGTAAAAAATTAAGAATAAATCTCAGTAATGCACTTTGTGCTGAGAAGGCGGGCGCGTGTTTACGCACATCCAATATGAGCGTCTAGGCTCTGAAAGCTTTCCATTTTCCTTCTGCGTTCATTTAACTCACACAGCCGTTCACACCCGCCATAAGATTATCTATCTCCAAAATACACAGCAGCAACGTGACTGGGGGGTTTTGGCGTGTTATGGAGTCGGGAGGGACGTCCGCCCAGCTGCCCCGCCCAAGAGATGCTGCTGAGCTGCCAGGGAAACGCGCATCGAAAGCGAGACTGAAATAAAATACTTAAGAGCGCTCCCTCAAAATACTGGTGGGAAAAAACCGCCCCCACCCCAACATTCAGTCGCCCCTCGTTAAAGGGGAGAAATAAAACATAGCAGCAAGGAGCTGCACAGAGAGAGATGAGGACAAACAAACAGCACGGGTCTACGTGACAGAGAACGTGGAATTAGAACACAGAGAGGGGGAGCTGGACAGAGAGGGGCCGAGAGAAAATCTAGACGGGCTACGGCGGGCAGAGGCAGGAATTAAAACCTAGGGACAGGGAGCTGGACAGAGAGAGACGGAGATCACAGGGAACAGCGGCGGGTGCAGGAAGAACAGGAATTCATGAATAGGAAAAGGGAGCTGGACAGAGAAGAACTCAGAAAGGCAAGAACAGTAGCAGGGTACAGAGCAGAGCAGACGAACTAAAAAGCGCGGCGGGAGCGTTGAGGCAGACAGAGAGAGATTAAGAAAAAAGTCACGGGCTACGTGGCAAAGCAGGAGGAACTCAGAAACGGGGATGGCAACCAAGGGAGAGTGAGCTGGTGAAGGATAACGGGTATTCAAAGTGAGGGACGGGGAGCTGGGAAAAGCGAGGCAGAGAAAAACAGAATCACAGAGAGAATCACACAAAGCCAAAAAAGAAGAAACTGAACAACAGGAACAGGTGTCACCAAAGCGATGAAATCAACCAACCAGAGACGGTGTTCCATTACGGGAACACGGAGCGTACGAATCAGCGCATCTGTCGATCTGCATTTTAGTCCCTAGGCGATCGTTAATGTCAGCAGAACAACAGACAACGTGCTTCTGTCAGAAACGGATGACAAAACGCGGTTTCGTGTAGCGCACTGAGAAAACTAGCCAAGACTGCCAAGATTAAGAGCCAAGAAGGTAAAAGGCAATTCTGGCAGGGGGAGATCGCGACCACCGACTCACGGACCACCACCGAGCCTGCGCAGTGATTTACATACGGAACGAGCCAGTTTGTACCGATCAGTAGACAGGACGATAATGAATATGTATGAATACGTAAAATTTTGATCTACAAATTCTACGGGAAAGGTGTGTGAGGTACGCACGCCAGGAGAAGCGATCCCCCGTGCATCTGGCGCCGTGAATAAAGAACGCCTGCTCTTTAATACTAGATTGGTGTTGAATAGATATTTCCGATTTTACCGCGTTTTTTGGTAACAGTTTTGGCACCCCAGATGGGAACCTGCTTTTGAATCTCGACGGATCCGCAGGACCGTGGGACCTGCAGCCAGCCCCAAGGAATTCTTGGGGAGAGCTTCCGATCCCCAGGCCAGAGAATTCTGAGAAAGATCCCCTGGACTGAAGTAAACAAGGCATTCGTTTAAGAAGAAACTTAGGTAGAATAATATGTGGCGTTAGCTTCCCACATAGGACAGGATAGTGGGTTTGAGTCCCACAGGCCTGCCCGTAAGGCGCGGCGAAAGCCACGCAGGGTTGGGGCCAAGAGGTACCTCGGTTGGTAAGTCTCTGCTAGGCGAAAGCCTGTGGAGCGGGACCCGAGGGTAGGGGGGTCTTCAACAGGGGGTTGAAGTCTCCAGGGATATCTAGCAGGGGGCTACAGATCCCAGTGGCGGATTCCCAGTGAGACCTCTAACGGGGGTTGGAGTCCCTCTGACTACTATTTGTGATAGTGCACTATCACAACTGCTAGTCGACTGGGAGATGGGAGCATTTCTGAGTAAGAAACCTATCCCACAGAGAACACCTTTGGGATGTACTTTGAAGCACTGGAAAGACATCGGGGGTGATGACCCACTAACTCGGAAACCATTAATTGAATATTGCAATCATTGGTGCCCAACGTATCAATTGGAAGGTGGGCACGAATGGCCAGAACAGGAGACATTGCAATATCATACCATCTTGCAATTAATGTTGTTTTGTAAAAAGGGAAGGCAAATGGGAAGAAGTGGCATATGTTGATTTGTTCTTTACACTGTGGAATCATCCAGCGTGGCAGAAACAGCGTGAGATATGTCCACAGGATTCTACGGCAATGTTTCTGAAAAGAGGAAAATGTGGTGAGAACTTGAAGTGTTGCTCTACTTGTGATACTGGATACTTCACTTGATGGAACTGACAAGAAAATAGTATTGAATACAGCCAGAAGGCAGGTGCAGGGAGCACATGCTAACAGGAATTTACAGAGAACAACGAATAAGAATTTTCCATCTACAAATCCCGAGTGGGACCCTAATCAGCCAGGACCCAGGGGAATGTTGACTAGATGTCAGAGACAGATTTTATTTGGAGTAAGACATGCAATGCCAAAAGCCATAAATTTTGACCCATTTATTAAGTGAGACAAGAATTAAAGGAGTCCCCCCCTTCAGCCTTTATGGAAAGACTGAAGGTGACCACCAGAAAATATACTCATTTGAACCCAGAAAAACACAGAAAAAGCAATTCAGTTGGTCTCTATATTCATAAGACAATCAGCCCCAGATTGGGGGGGGTGGGGGGGGGGGGGAGTAAAAAAACCTTCAGAAACTAGAAGAACCTGAATCCAGAGATCTGGGTAAAATGCTTGAAGTAGCTTGGCATGAAGGAGACCAGAGGAATCAACCCTAGCTGAACACCTGGTTACACTGAAGCTAGGGAATGAAGAAATAGAATTTTTGGTAGATACGGGAGCCACTTCTTTGGTATTGAATACACGTAAAGAGAAAGTTGATCATAAACCAGTAGGTGTTGTTAGTGCGACAGGGCAAAGAAAAATTAGCCTTTCTTAGAGCCATTAAAGTTTAAATTGGAGAAGCAATGGGCAACTCACCAGTTTCTGTATATGCCTGAATGTCCACTGCCTCTGTTATGATGAGATCTATTAAGTAAATTAGATGCTCAAGTAACTTTTAAAGATGGAGAGATTAAATTACTAATACCAGAACAGAATCAAAAGCCACAGAGGCGAGAGCGTTTGTGTTACAGGATTCCTCCAGGGAGGAACAGGTTCCCGAAGAAGTGGAAAACGTAGTAATTCCTTTGGTTTGAGCGAGCGGAGCTCCGGAGCGACCTAAGCGGGCAGAGCCGGTAAAAGTAACCTTAAAGCCTGGAGCCAAGCCGGTAAGGCAAAAACAATACCGTATTAAGCGAGAGGCTCGAAAAGGATTAGAGAAGTTAATTATAAATTTTTTTCAGAATATGAGCTCTTAGTAGAATGTGAATCAGAATATAGTACTCCTGTGCCGCCAGTAAAGAAATCTAGAGGCAAAGAGTATTAGCTGGTTCACGATTTAAGGGCTATATCTCAGGTGGTCCAAGATCTACATCCGGTAGTAGCTAATCCATACACTTTACTGACCTCTTTTAAAGGAGGAGCATAAATGGTTTACTGTACTAGATTTGAAGGATGCCTTCTTTTGCATACCTCCAGGCATAAAAAGTCAAAGCCTATTTGCTTTGGAATGGGAAAGCCCCACCACAGAATGAAAGACACAGCTAACATGGACCGTACTTCCACAAGGATTTAAAATTAGTCCTACGATATTTGGGACTCAGCTGGCAAGAAAAAAAATTAGAAATATAGAAATGTATAGAAAAAACAGAACCCAGGGAGAGGCATACTGTTACAGAATGCAGACGACATTCTGATAGTGGCAGAAAGTAAAGAATAATGTTTTGAAATTTTTAAATTTTCTGGGCCAAGGAAGATGTGGAGTTTCCAGAAACAAAACCCAAATAGGAGAAGAAGCAGCCATTTATTTAGGATTTGAAATATCTCAGAGACAAAGACAATTAGAAAGTGAAAAGAAAGAAACTATTTGTCAAATTCCCGAACCTTGCGGCCCGAAGGAACTGAGAGCTTTTCTGAAAATAGTGAAATAGCGTCAGCTCTGGATTCTGAACTACAGACTGTATGTAAAACCATTATACGAGGCACTGAAAGAATCAAAGGATAAATATTTAACCTGGACGCCCGGATGCCAAACGGCATTCAAAGAACTGAAAAGAGCCTCAGTGATGGCCCCTGCATTAGGCCTACCCGATTTCGCTAAACCTTTTGAGCTGTTTGTCCACGAAAGACAACATTTAGCCCTTGGAGTGCTGACACAGCGACTGGGAACCTGGAAGAGACCCGTGGGCTACTTCTCCAAACAACTCGACCACGTGAGTAAAAGATGGCCTGGATGTTTACGGGCAGTGGCAACAGCAGCGCTGCCGATCCAGGAAGCCCCAAAGTTAACAATGGGACAAAAGATGACAGTATGTGTCCCGCACATAGCGGTGACTGTTTTAGAACAAAAGGGGGGTCGTTGGCTATCCCTTAGCAGAATGTTGAAATATCAAGTTGTTCTGTTAGAACAAGACCATGTGGAATCGAAGGCTACTGCTATACTGAATCCTGTATGTTTTTAACAACAGAAAACCTTACGGACAATTTCGAACACGATCGCTTGCTAACTATTGAACAAGTCTATTCCAGCAGACCAGGCCTGAGACACAAACCTCTGGGAAAATCCTGATCTGGAGTTGTTTACAGATGGAAGCAGCTCTGGGCGAGAAGAGAATGGCCGGATATGCTGTCGTTATCACCGCCGAGGGAATGGAGTCAGGGGCGCTGCCTGCGAACACCTCAGCACAGAAAGCAGTATTGGTAGCGTTGAAGCGAGCTCTGCGAATGGCAGAAGGACGAAGGATAAATATCTAGACTGATTCCAAACATGCATTTGGTGTGATCCACGATCATGGAGCTACTGGGAAGGAAAAAGGACTGCCATCAGCCCAAGAATCATTGATACAGCATAAAGAAGACATTCTCCAACTTCCGGAAGACGTGCAGAAACCAAAAGAAGTGGCGGTAAAGCGTTGCAAAGCTCATCGATTCGGCCAGACGGCTGTAAACATAAGCAAACGATTGACAGATAAAGCTGCAAAGAGGACTGCAGAGCAAGGTATCCTTGCACTAGTACCAGTAAAACAGATCGGAATTCCAAAGTTGAAACCGAGATTATTATAATAAATTGGATGAGCAATTAGCAGAACAATTGGAAGCATCACAAAACACAGAGAGATGGTAGGTAACACCAGAAAAACAAGTAATAATAATAACAACCCCACAAGTTATGACAGAACTTGCAAAAGAAAAGCATGAGCAAACACATTAGGGTGTAGATGCTACGGTTTTGAGTTTAAAAGCATCTGTAGCGTGTGTAGGCATGACAAGAATAATTAAACCCATGGTAGCTAAGTGTCCAATCTGTCCTAGAAATAATCCCCTGAACCAAAGGAAACCACCTTTAGGAGTAACAAAACAAAAAATTCTCCCGGAAATTATTAGCAAATTAAGTTCTCTGAGTTACCCAGACAAAATAGATATAGCAGTATTTGTTAGTGATGATGGACAAATTTTCTAGTTGGCCAGAAGCTTTCTCGTGCTGCACCAACAAAGCTAGAGTAGTAGTTAAAATGTTGCTGAAAGAAATAATACCAAGACTTAGAGTGCCAACAGGAATGTCCTCTGGGAGAGGACCACATTTTTTTGCAGAGGTAGTTCAACAAATTAATAAAATTTTGGGTATAAAATGGAACCTGCATATGCCCTAGAGACCACAATCAAGTGAAAACTTTGAGAAGATGAACCAAACACTGAACTGACATAGTGGAATATTATTGATCTAGGATGGAAGTATTGAGAAAATGATTATTTCAAAACTTCCAAAGGGGGGAAATGTAACCAAAGCGATGAAATCAACCAACCAGAGACGGTGTTCCATTACGGGAACACGGAGCGTACGAATCAGCGCATCTGTCGATCTGCATTTTAGTCCCTAGGCGATCGTTAATGTCAGCAGAACAACAGACAACGTGCTTCTGTCAGAAAAGGATGACAAAACGCGGTTTCGTGTAGCGCACTGAGAAAACTAGCCAAGACTGCCAAGATTAAGAGCCAAGAAGGTAAAAGGCAATTCTGGCAGGGGGAGATCGCGACCACCGACTCACGGACCACCACCGAGCCTGCGCAGTGATTTACATACGGAACGAGCCAGTTTGTACCGATCAGTAGACAGGACGATAATGAATATGTATGAATACGTAAAATTTTGATCTACAAATTCTACGGGAAAGGTGTGTGAGGTACGCACGCCAGGAGAAGCGATCCCCCGTGCATCTGGCGCCGTGAATAAAGAACACCTGCTCTTTAATACTAGATTGGTGTTGAGGAGTTGTTTCCGATTTTACCGCGTTTTTCGGTAACACACGGAGTCAGACCAAGAGGGCCAGAGAAAGACAAAATACCGACAGGCTACAGGACAGAGCAGGAGGAATAAAAAAATAAAAATGGAGCCAGAGCCAGGCAGAGAGAGGCGGAGAAAGAACAAGTAGCCACAGGCTACAGGACAGAGAGAGGGAGGACTGAAAAGACGGGGAGGCAGGGAGCCACTCAGAGCGAGATGGAGAAAGAGGGGGGGGGGGGTGCAAAAAAAAAAACTAAAAAAAATTTTGCAGCAGGTAAGGAAAGAGAGGGGGCCGGGGGAGAGACAGGGAGGGCCCAGGATGCACAAGAGAGGCAACGGGGCCCCAGTGGCCCAGGACTCACCGCGACTCTCGCTCTCAGCGCTGCTGGCACAATTTAGCCGTTCAGATGCTTCTTTCCCCTCCTCTCCGCCCTGCCTCTTCTGCAGCTCCAGACTCTAGGCCGTCCTCCACCTAAAGAGGATACATGGGTGTCTTACCGCTCTTACGAGATGAGGCTTCCTAGGCACGTAGCGTAGCCTAGCTCGCTCGTGCCGGAGCTGGGGGCAGGAGCACGGGGCAAGGGGGGCCAGGGGAGGCTGAGGGGGAGCTCTGGTGAGCTGGGGAGTCGGCTATCTTCTGCACCCTGGGCAGGGGGAAAAGGTCATCCTCCTCCTCCTCCTTTCCCTCTTCCCTTCTATCAGCTCCTGGGTAACTCCTGGGGCTGCCCTCACCCGCTCGCCTTTAGCATACCAGAAGCCTGCCTCGGCAGGTCGTTTGAAGCTTCCCATCCCACCAGCCCCAGTAGTGCAGGCACACAAGGAGACACCCCTGCACCCACCAAAGGGGCTCGCTCACCTCGCCGGCAGCCCTAGGCCTCACCCGACACAGGGAATCGTGTCCGACACACCACCACGCTGCAGCAGGAGCGGAGGAGGCCTTTCCTTACCAGGAAGCAGCAACGAGCACGGCGGCATCACCTCGCAGGCACCGCAGCATCGCAGGGCTGTCACCTGCGGAGAGAGCAATGCGGATCACAGGGACGCCACCGCGCGTGCGCGGCTCCCGGGCTCAGTACCCAACTCTGGTCGCTGGGCAGCAGCATTATCTGAATTACTCTTCTCGATTAATACCATCCAGAAACCGTAACTTGGCTGCATCCACAGAGCTTCTATTCCTCTGCACCTTTCCCCCTCGCAGCCCCGGCAGCACCGTTCATTGCCTCTGCACCAAACAGCAAAGCGTCTCGAGCATTTCAGTCCTTTCCTCTCGACTGCTTAAAAAAATCTGGTGCTTGCTACTGTCCATGCCACTGCCCCCCCCGCCCATGCCTGAGGGAGGAGAAGCAGCACAGCAAACCTGGGGAACAAGGTTGGGTCCCCCACCCCCGCAGAATAAGCCCCAGGAACTGCTTGTAGGCATGTGGCATCAGGGTTGTGATAGGGTTTTGTTTTGGTTTTCTTTTTTTTCCCCTGCCTTCTTTACATAATGTATTAATTGGGGTTGCTTTTCCAAACTACTGAGTTCTGTGGGGACTTTTTGTGCTTTTACCCTACAAAAAATGGTCATTTTCACTTTCGGTTTTGTGCATGAGAATGGTTGGTGGGTGCTTTTAGGTGGTTGTTCCTTCCCCACCACCACCCTTTTTTTCCCTTTCCAGCTGCACAAATCCAGCTGGAGTTGGCTTTCCCAGAAGCCCCAAGTTGTTTTCTTTCCACCAGAATTCTTTCTGTTTTTTTCACCCCCCATTGCAGACCCAGAGTCAGGGGGTTTGAGGTATTTTTGTGCCCAGGCAGCAGCTCCCAGGCTGCATAAGCAGCCCCACAGGGGGAAGTCCCCGTTTGAGGGAATCGGCCCCAAATTGGGATGGGAAAGTGAAGACAAGGGAAAAAAAAACCTGAATAACCTGAAAAAGAACACCTACTCCAGCCCACCAAGCACCGGTCACCTTGCCTGACTCACCTCCAGGGCCCAGATCACGCTCGGCTCATCGCTTAGCGCCCTCGGATCACAAAAAAAAAGAGTAAAACCCATAATGGAGCCCTATAGCCATCAGTCACATCTTCCCTCCAGTACTACACAGACTCACCTTCTTCCAGCGCTCCCCTGGGCTCTCCTCCGTTGCCCTGCACGACTCATCCACCTGCACCTGGAAAAACAGTGTTACTGAACAAGTCACCTGGAGGCACAGCAACAGCTTAACCATTCCACAGCTCTTGCGCCCCCGTAGGAATACCATCTAGAGCCCAACTACAGCCTGCCGTTAAAGGAAATGCGTTAAATCAAACGTTAAGCCCTCGCACGTACAAGCCGGAACAGCAAACCCACGGCACGCTCGCGCACCCAGGGCGCAGCCCGACGGAGGTCCACGCGCACCTCGCCGGTCTGATGCGGAGCCGCCCAGCATCCCTGCGAGCACAGCTGCAGGCGCAACAGCAGTTTCACCTACACCCATCTCAGCGCGCAGCGCTTCTGAAGCTTTAAGCTGAAAGCCCTACCTTGACCCTTGGCCACACTAGAAGCGAGCCGTGGCTAGGACTCCACAGAAACACAGCAACACAAATTGCACACCCACAGCGGCGACAGCCTTGCAGCTATTTAGACCAGGAACAACAGAGAAAAGTAAAACAGCTTCATCACCCGCACAGGAAAAGCAGCAGACGGAGACAAAGGGTCAGCATTCACAGCCCTTACAGAACACAGGCGTTCTCTCTCCTTCCACTCCTAAACCCATCCCCACTTAGGTCTAAGTATCGCAGCCCTGCTGGGGCAATATCGAGAGCGGGGAACAAGAGCCCTGCCGCCGGCCGTTTGTGCGGCAGGACACAAAAACAGAGGGACATGTTTTGCCACACACAACCCTGAATCTCCTGAAAATTTATGTTTACCAAAAATAGCCATTTGGAACATATTCCCAAAAACATTCGGCAATGAAACGCTTACGTGCTTGACACCCGCACATTTTTGGGGAACTTGCTATTTGCTTCCTGGTTTTGCTGGTCTTCCCTCAGAAGTTCTACCTGCAGCCAAGTTAGTCCCACCCGCCCGACCGGTTCAAGCGTTCACCTTCCTGGTATTACCAGCACATTGACACAGGCGAGGAACTTAACTGCTCTTCTAAAACTATCCAAATGACAATCACAGCCCTGAAAGAGGAGTGGAAGAGAAGAAAAGGAGAGATCAGGCAGCAAAGATGCCCTGCAGGCTGCTGCCAGCCAACACTGCACTCTTTTGTTAAAGCCACCCCACCCCCCCAAACGCAAAAAAAAAGCCCCATGACTTTGTGGAGTGCGGTTTTTTTTTCTTTTCCGCAGTCCTTCTGGAGCTCATCCCTGTCTCAGCATCTTGTCTTGTCAGAGCATGAAGATGCAGATGATCTGTATCCCGACGACATCTGCATGGGATGAATACATTTTCAGAAATAGACCAGATCTGTGAGACTCCTGTCACCTTTGTGGTTTTAATAATCATAACTCAATTTTGTCGACTGACACACTTGTGAGAACTAACTTTGAAACTTAGCCTCTCCTTGGGGAAAAAAACGTGTCAGACACCAAATGAAACTGATTCAGAGCTCCGAACCACGATGGAGCCGATAGAGCTGCTGTGACTTAGTTTGTATGATTAATTAATTGGTTAATAACTATCCTAAGCAGCACAGAAAGAAGAGCTGGACCCAAAGAGGGTGTGCTGTGCTGGATCCAAAAAGCACCCTTCCTCCAGAGACCCGCCTCAGGTGGCGAGTTCGCTCTGGTGCATGCCGGCCTCCCGAACTTCGGGGTCCGATGTGACCGGACCCCCACCTCCGGGGAGGGTCCGCGTACCCTGCCCAACCCCTGCTTTCCCCTGCAGCCCCCAATGCCCCCACCCCACCCCAACCCCCCAGCCTGCACAAGCAGCCAAACCGGCTTCTGCTTTTGGCCCCCAAACCAGCTCACTTTGGGACCGTTTCTGAGCCAAAAAGCCCAGCTGCTGAGCCTGTTCTCAAGTCCCAAAAATGCAGCACTCGACCTCTGCTCCTCAGCCCCAAACCACACGACTTAGTCCCCTCGGTCAGGCCCTCAAAACGCACGACTCGATCTGTTTCAGGGCCCCGGCGTCAGCCACAGGAGCCTGCTCTCACGGCCCAGGAACAGAAGAGCTGCGCTCTCCCCGCTCAGGGACCAAACCAGCTGAGCCTGGCTGCGTCCCGGCCCCCTCCGCAGTCCCCACGGGCAACGCTCAGGGCCGCGGAGAGCGCAGCCACCCCGCAGCCCCGCACCCCCACGGCCCACGCGGGCACTGTCGGGGAGGCCTCGGGAACTGAACTGCGCGGGCCCGGCCCCGCACCCCGGCGGGGCAGCCCAGCGCCGGCCCGACAGCGCTTTCCTCCTGCTCTCGCAGGCCTCGTTTCCCCGGCACCGCCGGGCCCGCACCCCAACCCCACAGGGGGCCGGGCCCAGCCCGCCTCCAGCAAACCGCGGCGGCAGCAGCCGGGGTCCCTGCCTGCCTCGCGGGCAAGGGGGGACCCGCCCGGCACCGCAGGGGCCCCCGCCGGGGTCGCCGCCGCCGCCCGACCCCGACGAGGAGCAGCCGAGAGCCGGGTGGGGCTGCCCCTACTTCCCCACGGCCGGGCACGGGCTCGGCCCCAAAACCCAACCACCGACCCACGACAGCGCTCGGCCCGGGGCCGCTGCTGCCCGCAACCCCCCCCCCCCCGGGGACTCCGCGGACCGGGAGACCCCACAGCCGAAACCCGCCGACCCACAGCGCGCCCAGCCACGCACGCGGCTCCTCACCTGCCCCCCGGCGCGGCTCCGGCTGCCCCACGGCCCGGCACGGAGCCGAACCCGGCCACCGGACCATCCGCCGCCCCCCCGCAACCCCCGGACGCTCCGGGCCGGTTCTCGTCCCTTTTCGCTCCGACGCCTCGAGCCGAGCCGGCCCCGCTCCTCCGAGCTACCGGCGGTGCCCGCTCTGCTGCTCGGGGCCGGGCCCTGTTCTCGCCCGGACGCGAGAAGCCGCCCCGGGGTCTCCTCGGTGCGTCCAGCCCCGTGCCGTGCCGGAGCGGGGAGAGCCGGGTACGAGCGCGGAGCCCTGGGGCAGGGGTTGCCCCAGTGCCGCCGACGGTGTGGGGGTGTGTGTCGTCGTCCCCCGCCCCACGCGGGGGGCGCACACACGGTACACCCGCGGGCAGGGGCATCCCCGGGGAGCCGTGCGGCCGGGCTGCGCCGTAGGAGGGAAAGGTGATGTTGGTTTCCCATTTTCCCCGCAGCCTGATCCTCCCCCCTCCCCCGTACTGAGTTGCCCCCCCCGCCCACCCCTTCCCGCGCGTTACAGCCCGCGAAAAAGCTTTTAACAACCCCATCGACAACACTCCCTTTATCCCTCTTCCAGCAGCAGCAGCAGCGAGAGATTAAGCCAACTGCAGCAGAGAGGAGGAAGGCAAGGAGAGCCTTTTCAAGCAAGGGCAGGACAAAAATGCACGGCGTGGACAGGCACAGGAGAGGCTGCGTTATCTGGAAAGCACAACACCTACCCAAGGGCAGAAAATAAGGAACGAATCGTTTGCAAGGAGCTGCAGCAGACAGATCACCTTTTTCTTTATTGCTCTCCTGCCCTTTGTTATCCAAAGCGATAGGCTTCACCACCGGGCAGAAAATAGCTGCCTAGATTTACACGGACAACCAGAAACAATCAAGCCACCCAGGAAAAAGTTCACAGCAGAGGTATAACACATCAGCAGCTAAAACATTTGTTACGCAGGCACAACCAGGCACTAAACAAAGGCTTTCCAACATTGGAGATCTAGAACAGGTAGACATTAGCACAGAAGCGCAAGGGGCTCCGTCACCCTGCGCAAATCTCCCCGTGCCTACACACGCACCCGTTCAGAAGTTTTTTATCAGAAAACGCCCGACTGAGCCATTTGCCACAGTCACGAGACTCACGACATGACACACGAGGTGGGCCCAGAGTTTTAAGGCAAAAATACCTCCCCCGCCCCCCACCCGAGATCTTTCAGGCTCCAGACCTGCCATCTCCCCGCACCAAACCTCCCCGGCCAAAGGGTTTCAGGTGGCCCAAAACACAGTACACAGAAAATAAACGGGGAAAGCCCTACATTGTGCAAAAGAGAACGATGCCCGACCAGGGCTTCTCTGCGGGGCCCGGGCTCGGCACGGAGCCCCCCCCCGGCACGAGCCCGGCCCCGGGGCCGGCACGGAGGAGCCAGCCCCCCCCCGGCACGAGCCCGGCCCCGGGGCCGGCACGGAGGAGCCAGCCCCCCCCCGGCACGAGCCCGGCCCCGGGGCCGGCACGGAGAAGCCAGCCCCCCCCTCCCCCGCCCGGCCCCGGGGCCGGCGCGACGGAGCTCCCCCCGCCCGGCACCGAGCCCGGCCCGGGCCGGCGACGGAGGCCCCCCCCGCCCGGCCCAGGGTCGGGCCCGCACGGAGCCCCCCCCACCCCCGGCCCACACGGAGCCCCCACCGCTGCCCGAACTCACCCACCAGCGCTCTCCGGCCCCCGGCTACGGCCGCGCTGCTCTCTCAGGCGGCTGCCGCAGACGAGGATCGGGAGCCGCCAGGCCTCCAGGAGTCCCGAGGGGATGCCGGCCACCGCAGAGGATGGCTGCCTGCGGCCGGACTGCCGCGGCGCTCCCCGCCCAGCTCCGAGCAGTCTCCGCCGGCCACGGGCTTCCCACGCCGGGCCGCAGAGGGGCCCCGGCACCGCAAAGAGACCCCTCGCGACCCGGCCGCCCCACGCACCTCTCCCACCTCCGCTCCGCCGCGCACGCGCCACCGGAAGCCCGGGCCCCGCGGGGCGGCCCTGAGAGGGCGGCCGGAAGGACCGGCCCCCAGCGGCCCCGCCCCCGCGCCGGACCGCCCCCGCGCCCAGCCGGTGAGCGCCAGCGCCCCCTGCTGGCCGGGCCGCGCTCAGCTCGCGAGGGCGCCGAGGGCCGGGCGGGGCGGGACGCGCCGGCTCGGGGCCGGCTCCTTTCGGGGCGAGCGGGCGAGCGAGAGACCCCTGCGGGCCCCGGTCACGGCCGGGCAGAGCCGCGCGCCCTCCGGGAGCGGCTGAACGGGGCTGCCGCTCGTGACACGTACCGAGCCGTCCGCGACGGGAGCGAGCAGAGGAGGAAGGGGCCGGCGGCCGCGGGGCCCTGCCCGCAGGCACGGGGGGGGGGTGCGGGCTGGGGCCCGTGGGGCCGCCCTGCTGGGCCGCTGCCCTGCGCCGCACCGCGCTGGGGGCTGGGGCCCGACCGGCGCCGGGGGACCGGGGGCAGCCACGAGCAGGGGGCCTGAGCTTAGCCACGGCCTGCAAAACACCCCGCAGCGTGAGACGCTGCGAGGCCAAGGTGGTCCTTGGCAATGGGGGCGCCTGGGCTCGGCCTCCGCCGTACCCGTCCTGGGTCTGCGTGGCGTTCCAGGGGAACGGTGTTCTCCTTGTGCGGAAGGTGGGCTGGCCGTTCGGCCGTGCCCCGGCCGTTACCGATACTGCCAGAGGCGCTCGCACGCTCTGGCCCGTTACTGCTGCGGTACCGCGCCGTAGCCGAAAGAAGAGGTGTTGTGTTTTCTCACAGAAAAGCCTCCTACGGTCAGTGGAAGAAATAACCTCCTTCCGTGGCACTGACTCTTTTCGTCCAGTCCATAGCCGGCTTTCGGCTTTTGTCTTTACAGCATTCAGTTTGCTTTCTGCCAAGCTTTCTACCTGCTGTGAAACATTTGGATGGTTTTTTCTTGTTGCTTTTTTTCCCCCCTACTTGCTCCACAACTCCCACACCAACCACCCAGCGCGGCTCGCCTTTCAGCCCCCAGACCCAGGAGCCTTGCCCTGGGACGGCCCGTACATGTCAGCAGAGTTGTTCCAGCTCTCACCCTGTCCCTACCCAGCTGAGGACGTCTGTGTCCGTGGCAGACACCCAGACACTGCCCCTGCAGCGTGGCAGTCCCCTGCCCCGTCAGTGAAAACTGCGGCAATATCGGCTAAGTTTAAAAGCGTCGGCAGGAGGTGCAGGATACGTAAATAAAGCGGCGGTTGGCTGCCGGGTATGGGTGCGATATAAATACATTTTGTTTACAGGCCTTCGTGCCTATTCAGCGTTGAACGGCACCGCAGCCCACCCACCCCGGGGCTCACGGGGCTCGGAGAAGGGTCTCTCCAAGGGCACAACCTAAGGCAGCGCAGGAAGCCCAGCTGCCACGCTCCCAGTCGCTACGGGACGCTTGCTTACAGCTACACCGACGAGGGTGCGGATGAGGCTGGAACTAGCAGAAATGCTGACTCTTCTGGCCTTTTATTTGCGGAAGGCACAGCGCGCGAGCCTCGGCGGCTCACAGGAGAAGCGTGCGGCGCTGCCGGACTCTCATTCTCAGCTCACGTACTACTGCCAAAGCTCCTGCCCTGTGCTGTGCCAGATGCCGGCTGGCGTGAGCACCTGGGCTCCTGAGGGACCCCCTTGTCCTGAGAGCCAGAGGTACTCGCTTCCCTTTGCGTGAGGCCTGTAGGAGATAGACCCTGCAATTTAAAAAATCTGTATCAAACGTGGCAGACTCAAAGGGGGGCATTTTAAAAAAGGCAGGTTTGTTTTCTTTTTTAACTTTACGATCTACAGCCTAGCAAAGAGCTCCCTTTCAGTGTCAGTCGCTTGGCCTTCTCCCCTACTGACGAGGTCCCAGCCTCCCGGTGAGATCTCGCTGGAGATATTCTCAGTTTCCCTCAGGTACGGGGCTGCCCTGGCCCGAGGCCAGCGAAGAAGCTGACTTTGCCCGTGCCCGAATCAGCAACACGTCCAGCAGGCGACTTGCAGAGCCCAGGGAACCCTCGTAAAGAGGTCTGGGGGTGGGCCGCGCCACATCTGCGGCATCGGCCGTGGGAAAGGACCGGCGCAGTAAAGCAGGTGGGTGAAACCGCGGTCCGCGCCAGTACGTGCTGCTGCCTGGGGCATGGCTTTGCTGCGGGTCAAGTCAGATGCTCTCTGTAAGAGTCAGTCAGGGCAAAGGCCGCAGCAGATTTCTTTTCTGCTCATTTTAACAAAGGCTGGACGGAGCCCATAGAGGAAGGCACTACGCGTCTTGCTGGGTCTGTTTGCCTGCCTTCTCGTAAGCCGTCGCGGAAACTTGCACGAGCAAAGCCTGTGCAAGCTGATGACAGCCACGCACGGTTGAAGAGGGAGCAGACGGTGAGAGCAGAGGTGCGCGCTCAGGCTGTGCGCTGGAAGCTAATGCTAATGCTGCAAAATAAAGAGTGGATTTTCTTTTTTGGGTTTAGGTGAGCGCTAAACATGACATGTGCGTGTGTGCGTGTGTCTCTCGCAGGTTTTTGTCATACACCCCACCCCCCCCGCCCCAAAAAAACCACCCGCACATGCCACGCGTTAAACAGTGGTTTTCCATTGTACTTAGACGTGCTTACATAGGTGTGTTGGTTTTTTTCTTTTTTAATGCAGAAACAGCAATACGATAGATTTAATACAGCTAGCAATTAGATGGGTGTAGCTTTAGAGCGTCGGCTGTTTACAAAGCAACTGCACACCTTCTTTAACTCACAGTTTAAACAGGTAAACTTGCAGTGCATCACACGTGCTTTGTACAGTCACGGTCCACACGGCAGGCCAGGTGCTTCCCCCTGCCTTGTCCTTGTTCCCCCGACTCCGACGGGACCGCCGAGGCCACCCTGGGGACAGCGCCGCTTTCTAGCAGCTGGGTTGCTTGCCTGGACGCCCCACAGACAAACAGTCATTTCCCCGCTGAACCTCTTCTCAAATATTTTCCTAGCCCTGCAGGCCCCAGGTCCTTTGGTTCATATTTCCTTTTTTCCGGGCTTGATGCACAGGTCCGACGATTTCCAGAAACAGAAACAGAGGCTGATTCAGTCCAGGCTAAACATTCTCTGACCTAAACCAAACTGCCTTCGAAGAGATAGCTGTACTGTAGGCACCACCTCGGGAACAGAAGTTGCCCTGTCATTAAAAAAAAAAAAAAAAAAAAAGCAGGAAAACAAGGCATTTCAGGCTGAGGAGGCTGAACGGTGTGCTGGGGGCAGTGGGGGGCTGGAAAGAAACAGTTCAGACGATTAGAGCGAGTTTAGCGTTGCAAAGCGTGCCATTATTTTTAATTTGGCAGTCAGAAGAAAATAGATTCTGACACTGATTTCCTGCGTGCTGCGGGAGTTCTCTCCTCAGCATTCCTGTGCACCATTTTACTTTTGTGTCCCGTCCGCTTCGCTTTTGCGCTGTAGCTCTCCGGTTCTAGCTACGCTTCCCACCACCCCCATTACGCTTTGACAAGCCCAGCTCTCACTGTGCTTCCCTTCCCTTCCCTTCCCGTATGCGCGTGCAGGGAAAAGCCCACGCGTCTGCCACTACAGGACCCGCTCTGGGGGGCAGGAGAGATGACGACGCTCCCTGACAGAGGACACAGCTGAGGGGCGGTCCGCCGGGGCTGGGGAGATGGCAGCACCTTCCCTCAGCTGCCCCATCCGAGCACAGGTGCAGGTGCGCACTGAGGAGAGACAAGCAGGCAGGAGCCGCAGAGCGAGAGAGAAAATAAAATTCACGGGTGGGTGCTACTTGCGTCTCATTTTTAGCGCAAGACATTAATTCTCAGCACATTCTTGGAGCTGCCCCTTTGGGACTCACGGAGAAGAGGGAGGTTGGCCACGCGGTGCAGCCCAGCTCTGCTTCCCCTAAATGGTTTTACTGTTCAGGTGTTGCCCTAATCTGGCCGGTACCCCCGCAAAGAGTTTGGGATTTCTGCTGCCTCTCCGGGCCAGCCACAGACCCCGACTTCATCGCAGCGAATGACCCTGCACTCGTCAGAGCGGTTGCCGAGTCACATCCCGCTGCCTTCCCTGCAGAACTGGAGACCCTTTTTCAGCCCTTGCCCCCTCTTCTCTCAGCTCGTCGCCCATCCCTTTATCAGTGCCGGCACCGATCCTGCCTCCAGCTCGCCCTGTCCCCACCTGCGAGCGCCCAACAGGAGCTAAATGTCTCCTCAAGGATGCACGGAAGAGACGCGCAGGTAACCCAGCACAGACCCCCTGCAAACATCTTCTTTCCATTTGCTTTCCTCTCCTGACACGAAGGGATGACTTAGGAAAAGCGTACTGCTCGCATTTCACCTGCACCGCTTCTACTTTCACTCTCGCTCTCCTTGGCAGTAATTAATAGCGGTGGCGGGGGGGGCTGGGGCATTCCCCCAAAGCGGCTGCGGTTGTGGCACTCCATTAGCTCTGTAGTTTTTAAATCTAAATCTTCTGGAATTGTTAGTTCTGGTCAGGAATCACCCGTACCTGCAAATTTTCTTAATAGCTACGCTTGACCCCAGCCACTGTTTAACAGCTCACCTTTATTTCTCTTCATTTAAGAACCTAAAGCTTCGTTTACTGCTTGGGTTGGAAGCAGGAGCTGTCGCTGCCTCTGAACTTTCTAACAGCCCTGTTACAATTTCAGTACTACCCGCTCCCAATTTAGCTTTCCGGGTCGATTTTCATTCTAGATTCTAAAATTTCCTTATTTTGTTTCTGATCAGGAGTCATTAATGCCTGCAGTT